>NC_053491.1:198341878-198641878 GCF_905171775.1 Rana temporaria | reverse complement strand
TGATCAGTGTTGCTGGCTATAGAAAGCAGTATTGTTAGTCCAGGAAGAAACCAACAGGCAGGTCAACTTGTGTACAACCAGTCTGCCCATCCATGGATCGAAATTCAGCCAGTCCCTGCTGAACTGCCCAAATTTCGATCCATGTATGGTCGGCTTTACTGACGAGTATTTACTGGCTTGAGTCAGTTTTACTAACAGGTTGCTGAGTGGCTAGAGTTGGCTTTACTAATGGCTAACAGGCTTATTGATGGCTGGAATCTGATTCTGATCTGGTGATTGGTTCAGTGGCTGGTAGTTGCAATAATGACTGGTTAGCAGCCAACAAAAAATGTATAATCTCTCCTGTTGCACTGTGACATGAATGAGCTCTGGTGGCAGCCATTATCATTCTTAAATTAACATTAAAGATTAATTAAAAAATGTAATTAAAATACCAAAAATGTCATACTTACCTGCTCTGTGCAGCGGTTTTGAACAGAGCAGCCCCAATCCTCCTCTTTTCGGGTGCCCCGCCAGTGATCCTGGCTCCTCTTCTTCACCCAGTTCCCCCAATAGCAAGCCCCTTGCTCTGGGGGCACTGGTGCGTGCTTGTTCCTGAGCCCCTCTCTATGTGTCCATAAGACACACAGAGCTGTGGCTTTACCCCGTCCCCACCCTCTCCTAATTGGTTTACTGGCTGTGATTGACAGTAGCCGATGGGTTGAACGAAAAAAAAAACTATTAAGAGTGTACCAGGCTTTAGTCATTCTCAACAATAAAAACAATTAGCTGACGCTAATTTGACAACTAAAGTGTTCCTTGCTGATACCTTGAAGCGCTATTCATTGGCAGTCTTTGCTGCTTTTATGACTCCCTAAAAAATTACGTTAATAATACAAAAAAAATAAAAATAAATGATCACTGCTTCTACCCTCAACAATTCTGTTATTGACATTGACAATAAAATGTACAAGATAAAGAAAAAAGGTTTACAGTTGTGTATGTTGATTTCTCATTTGTAGTCATGTATAATTACTTATTAACATAACATACCATCAGATTTAAACTATGAATATTTTTACCTGCTATGTAAGTGGGGGGAAAGGGCGTAGCTAGTAAGGGCAAGTCTGATGTGCTAAAGGTCTGCTTTGTGTTGTAGGGAATGGGGAAAGAGCTAAAAAAAAAAATGGGGAGAGATGGTGGTGTAGAGAGAGAATGGGGAAATAATAAGGATGAGTAGAGGAAAAGTGAATGGGGGGATAATGTATCAACCTCCAGTGGCCTAGCAGCAGTGATCTGTCATTAAAAAAGCTCTCATTATAGCCTGGTACACACTAAGGGCTCTTTCACACAGGTCCGCCTGCCAGTTTTTTTGGCGGACCTGAACGGGCGCTCCGTGCTCCTCTATGGAGCCGCGGAAGTCAGTCGGAAGAAGACATATGGTCCGTGTTCATCCGATCCCCCCATAGGGGAGAGCGGAGAAAAGACAGGGCGGTCCCTGCACAGTGTGCGGGGACCGCCCTGTCATCTGCCAGCTCAGCGGGGATCAACAGAGCGATCCCCGCTGAGCAAGCAAAGGTTCACGGGGCAGATCATTACTGATCCGCCCCGTGTGAAAGGGGCCTAACAGGTTTTTCTTTGTTTAACCTAGAGGACAGAACGAAAAAAAAATAAAGAGTTTAGAATTCTGTCGGACCAGCTGCCGTACACATAGGCCGACATACGGCTCATGTGTAGGGCCCTTAAGGGTCCATGCACACTGGGGCTAAAAGAACTGCCATTTTTTTAAGCCAAGTGTGCATAGACCCTAAGTATGATTGGAAGTGAGCCCATAATTTGAACAAGATGGCCAGGCATATATGTATTTGTCCATTCACTTATCATAACCAGCCACAGCCTAGCCTGATGAAGCCTAGAGGCGAAACATATCGGGATAACGTATGACTACTCAATCTTCAGAAAACCTCTATATGTAACTAGCACCTTGAATCTACCCCATACTAACGACCTTTTGTGGCTTGTTACCTATTGTTAATCCTTTGTATAATAAATATAACTCATATACACCTTTTACTTATCGTTGTTTGGTTTCCATTATTATGTGAATAAGCACCGCTATAGTCCCATCATCCCTTTCCTTCCTTTTTTTAAATACGTTTTCAGTATAATCTGTTTAGTTATGAAAGGGGATGTTTGCATTCTCCAATGTCTGGAGATGGTAGGTCAAGCTGATGGAAGGTGTTATAAGACGTCTGTTTGGCTCATGGAACTCTGTAACGCTAGTACAGTGATTGTCTGGGTAACAAGGATTTGGAATTCAGTGAGTACAACTAAGTAATAAAAATTCCCGAATGAGAAAGTCTAGCTGTCAAAATGAATGCAGTTTTTCAACTAAGCTACACAAATTTGTCCCAAAACAAACTACCTACGACACAACCGTCACAGATGCAACTCAACAATACAATTCCAGAATACTTGATTTTTAAGTTTTTCATGTAGTACAGTGCAGTGTGCAAAGTGTATCAGCTCAAAGCAACCAATCAGAAATAACCTCTTTGCGGATTTAAGTGCAAACTCAACTGAAATTGCTGTATTTTTCTGCACTTTCCACATCTTTGTTGGTTTATACACGTTTCTGAAACAGTCCAGTCGTATGCACGTGTTGAAATGTCTACTTCAAACAGCTACAATTGGGAGATGCCATCAAGGTAATTAGTGTGGTTTGGCTGGCAATGAATGGCTGACGAGCACAAGAGCTGGCACACAGCATCCTCTGTCCTAATCGAGCTCTAGCTTTATCGAACAAGATGACACCAGAATTTTTTCACCAGTTTCATAGCACACACCACTAGTACAATGTATACAGACAGTACACATTTTAGTATAAGTTCAAAAGTCATTTTCATCACTTTAAAATTTGAAGCTTTCCCTAAAATAAGGTAATTGGTAATCTTGCCATGAGGACCGTACCTTCCATGAGATCAGTTGCAGTGGCTGCCTCGGATAGCTACGGTGGGGAAGATCGGGGCCACACTTAGGGTGGGTTGCTCTGGTCTCAGTGTTGTTCAGTAAGGCTAATGGCCCGTATACACCATCCGAATATCGGACGAAAACGATCGTCCGAGGAAGAATCGTACGATTTTCGGATCGTGTGTACACTACTTTCGAGAGCCGATCACGATATTATTCGATCGGACAAGCACAGTTGTCATCCGAAAATACAATACAAATACATTACAACACGACATTGCTTCAGATTTTTTTTTCTGTTGTACAAGAATTTTCGTGGACTTTAACCCCTTCCTCCCTCCGGGTGGACGTCATATGACGTCTTTTCTTCCTGGCAATCCCAGCTCATGACCCAGTTCGCGTGCCCGGCGGGCGCGATGTCCGCAGGGCACCCGCGATTGCCGGCGATCACGGCAGGAGTGTGGATCTGTGTGTGTAAACACACAGATCCACCTCCTGTCAGAGGTGAGGAGACCAATGTGTGTTCCCAGTACAGAGGAACACACATCGGTCTCCTCCCCTTGTAAGTCCCCTTCCCCTACAGTAAGAATCACTTCCAGGGAACATATTAACCTCTTCAGCGCCCCCTAGTGTTAACCCCTTCCCCGCCAGTCACATTTACACAGTAATCAGTGCAGTTTTATAGCACTAATCGCTGTATAAATGTGAATGGTCCCAAAAACGTGTCAAAAGTGTCCGATATGTCCATCGCAATGTCCCAGTCACAATAAAAATCGCAGATTGCCGCCATTACTAGTAAAAAAAAAAAAATTATAAATACAAATGCCATAAATCTATCCCCTATTTTGTAGACGCTATTACTTTTGCGCAAACCAATCAATATACGCTTATTGCGATTTTTTACCAAAAATTTTTTTTTTTTAATTGTGATGTTTACTAAATCAAAATGTAAAAAATATTTATTTTTTTTTTAAAATGTCGCTCTTCTTTTGTTTATAGCGCAAAAAATAAAAACCGCAGAGATGATCAAATACCACCTAACAAAAGCTCTATTTGTGCGGGAAAAAACATAAAGATTTAATTTGGGTACAGTATTGCATGACCGCGCAATTGTCATTCAAAGTGCAACAGCGCTGAAAATTAAAAATTGGTCTGGGCAGGAAGGGGGTGAAAATACCCTGTATGGAAGTGGTTAATAACTTATTCAATTTCTACTTGCGACTATTAAGCGAAAAAAGTTGTACGATCTGTCGTACGATATTCAAATCATGTGTACGGGGAATTAGCCTGGTAAAACCACAGTGATGACTGCTACTACACCTGTGTGTGTGTGTGTGACAGGTGCCGTAGCCAGGGCTCAGAGACTTTTACTCTTTTACTAGTAATGCCGACCATACGCTTTTAATAGGCTGTGTCACCGAGCTGTCTGCCTGGGGGTTTACAGAAGTGCATACACGTCACACAGGCATCACTACTGACGCTCAATGTGCTCATTTGTGCCGCAAGGGGACAGCAAAAACAGACACTCGTCTGTCAAAAAGCCCTTTTTTCAGACCCTTCCTATAACAGCCCTGGTGCCCAACCTACAGCCTGGGGGTCACATGCGGCTCTTAATGCACTTGATGCTCAGCCTTTAGTTTGTAGAGTGAAGGCCATTTACGTGATTTGGTAATCGGTCGCAAACAACAATGAACCACCCCCAAATCGCAAATGTAAACAAACCATTATTGTCCTGAACCCCTTTCTTTCACACTGATGTGCTGCGATTTACCGGCACCACAGGTGTAGCGCAGTGCATCTCCAGCTTTCCTGCGGGTTAGCTGTGCTTTGCCATAAACGTCTACTACATCTTACAGATGTGGTGCACTTTCTAAAAGCGCACTAATCCCGCAGGATATAAAAGAAGTCTATGGCTCAGTGCAGCTAAACTTTAGGAAAGCCCCAGATGCACTGCGTTGCACCCGCAGATCAGTGTTAAAGCAGCCTAATAGTTGTTAACCCTTTTATAGGTGCTACTATTACCATCGCAAAAGCTATTATGCCCAGCGTATGCGATGTTTAACCACTTGTCAACCACCTTCCACAGATATACTGCGGCAAGGCGGCTTGACTGCCATTAGGGGGGTAAATCCTTACCAGGCTAAAGTGAATACACTCACCTTATTTTCCTCTTGCAGCTGCTGCCGGCATTTATCAGGCTGCTAGAGAGAATTATAGGGGGAGTGTACTTGGTATCACTCCGCTGAGACAGGAGTCAGTGCTACAGAGGAAGCATCAGCTTATTCTTATGCTCCCTCCGCAGGTGACTGCTCACTCTTCTGCCGGCGGCGGCTCACTGAGCTCTGATGTTCTGGGATGGCAGGTCAGCAAGCCCAGATCTAGTCCTATTGCATATGAAATGTTATTCAAGTAGCGCCCATTTATGCCACTTTGCATTGCAATAATGCATGCACCACAACTAGGGCTGTGCACTGTGTTCAGAGAAGCTGAACTGACTCTTTCACATGATTCGCTGAATAGACTCAGTCACTGCACCTGCCTGTGTGACAGGTGCAGCAGCCTGGCAGGGACTTCAGTAATGCTGAGCCTGTGGTGAATGTTTCTGAGCTGCCCTGGGACTAAAGTGCCATCTTGCACTGTGCCTTCATGAGTGCTGCCCAAGGCAGACGTCTTAATTGACCTCATTGGATAAAATCGTTCTTCCTACAACTTTGATGTGCTTTCATGAAAACACACATTATATAGAGCCCTATGGTAATGCGCCTAAAACGCAACTGGCCCTTAAAGTGGTTCTAAAGGCTAAGGCAGGCTAGGTCCTGATGAAGAGGTCCTTGTAGCCTCGAAATGCGTCAGCCGGCAGTGACACACCTTCATTCCCCCATTTGGAGCGTGGTTCGAGGGGTATCTACTACAGCGTTGTCGATAAGTCTATTATGTTGCTTTCTTTGTAAGTAGTTTTTTATTATACATTTATATTCTATTAAATAGTCAACGGTAACACACTAGGCTGGTGCGCATTTTTCTTTTCTTCCCTCTAAGTGTTTTTTAACTTACTGCATTTTTAACTCCCTGCTACTTGCTCCCCTCTTTCCCCATCACTAAACACCTGACTCTTCTCAGGATCCAGTGCTGTCCCATCTGCAGCCCACTCTTCTTGCTCTCACAAGAAACACAAATAGCTGTGGGAGCCATAGGATCCTGTTAGAAGTGAGAGGGGGCAGGGCTTACTAGCACTGGGGTAGATTCAGTAACATTTGAGCATTTTTTACGTAGGCGCAGGGCATCGTTTTTGCCCTGCGCCCTCGCAAATTTTCTGCGCTACCCGCGATTCACGGAGCATTAGCTCCGTAAATTTCGTGTTGGCCCCCCCGGCAAAATGCCCGGCGTAAGCGTGCGCAATTTAAATGATCCCGTAGGGGGCGGGAATCATTCCCGCACCGAGCGTAGGGCGCATGCTCCGTCGGGAAACTTTCCCGACGTGCATTGCGGCAAATGACGTCGCAAGGACGTCATTTGCTTCAAAGTGAACGTGAATAGCGTCCAGCCCCATTCACGATTCACTTACGCAAACGACGTAAAATTTAAACCTCGCGACGCGGGAACGACGGGTATCCTTAGCATTGGCTGCCCCTGCTTTTAGAATGTGCAGCCTTACGCGAAACCCGACGTACGCAAACTACGTAAACTGCGTACGCAGGGCTCGCGTAACGTTGTGAATCGGCGTTAGTATGCAATTTGCATACTATACGCTGACCACAACGGGAACGCCACCTAGCGGCCTGCGTAAGAATGCAGCCTAAGATATGAGGGCATAAGAGCCTTATGCCACGCATATCTTAGGCTGCAGTGGGCGTAACGAGCTCTCTGAATCAGGAGAAGTCGTTACGCCTGCGCAAGTAAGCAATTGCGCTGCGTAACTATGGTTACTATGGTGACGCAGGCGCAATTGCTCTTTGAATCTGGGCCACTGTGTCTGCCTACACACAGTGCAGCCCAGACTGGAAGCACACCTGCGCAGTACCCCTACAGCACCGTGCCTCCACCACTGAGCAGGTAAGTATATCATTTTTATTTTACAAAAAATGTACTTTAGGGTTCTTTTACAAGGATCCGTTTTTGATGCATTTTTGGGTCATAAAAGCAGCAGAAAATGCATGAACATTTATTCCTTTAAATCCTATGGAACTCTTCACACCAGTGCGCTGCATTTTTAAAAGTCCTGCATAAAAAATCTTTGGTGCGCTTTTCAAAAGTGCACCAAAAATGCATCTCCTATCGAATTCTACAGAAAACACGCCAGCGTTGCGTTTTTGGTGTGTTTTTTTTGTCACTTGTCCATGTTTTACAAGTGCATGCTTGGAGTCAGGAGTTTAAAAAAAGCCGTAAAAACACATACGGTATGCGTTTTTACCTGCAATTTTAACCCAGCAGTGTGAAAGCTGCCTTAATATCAGTTTAAGGTGGAATTCCAGACTTTAATTAAGTTTAAAACGGCTTCCAACTCTAACTATTCTAACTACCCTGCAGAAGGAAGATGCATATACTTACGCTGTGGTCTTGTCATGTGATTGGCTCCCAGCAGCAGCTTCAGGGGAGAGGAGACAGCGCCGACAACAGATGCCCATAATAAGCCTATGGGTGACGTCACCACCTAGACATTCCATCCATTGTTGGCACTCTCTCCTCCCCCCTGGCCAATGGGGAGATCACATGACTGGACCGGAGTGCCCTGAGAATAGGTACGTATATGTACCTTCCTTCTACAGGGTAGTTGAGTTACAAAGGGGTGGGAGCAGTTACGTTTTCGTTATATAGAGCATGGAATTCCACCTTAACCACTTGCTGACCGTGCTACAGCGCGACATGTCAAATCGCATGCCAAATCGCACCAATGTGAACCAAGGCTAAGGCAGATCTTAAAAAAAACATTGTAACATTTCGTTCTTTCAGATCAAAGGAATGAACTGTCTGTCTGTAGATGATGTCAGTTTAACCACTTAAAGGCCAAACCTTTTTCTGACACTTGTTGCTTACAAGTTAAAATCAGTATTTTTAGCTAGAAAATTACTTATATATATATATATATATATATATATATATATATATATATATATATTTAGCAGAGACCCTAAAGAATAAAATGGCAGTTGTTGAAATATTTAATGTGACACTATTTGCGCAGAGGTCTCTCAAACACATTATTTTTGGAAAAATTACACTTTAATTACTAAAAAAAAAAAAAAAAACAGTAAAGTTAGCCCAATTTTTTTTTGCATAATGTGAAAGATGATGTTATGTCGCGAGAATCGTGATCTTTATTCTAAGCAAAAAAAATGTAGCCAGAATCGTGCAGCTCTAGTGCCCATCAGTGCAACCTATCAGTGTGGCCTCATCAGTGCCCATCAGTGTAGCCTCATCAGTGCCCATCAGGTCAACCTATCAGTGCAGCCTCATCAGTGCCCATCAATGCAACCTATCAGTTCCCATTAGTGTGGCCTCATCAGTGCGGCCTTATCAGTGCCAATCAGTGAAAAAGAAAAAAAAATATTTGCAAATTTTCATAGCAGAGACAAAGAGAAAGGTTTTTTTTTTTTTTCAAACTGACTTGTTTGTGGTGATTAAAAGCGGAGTTCCACCCAAAAATGTAACTTCCGCTTAATCCACTCCTCGCCCCCTTACATGCCACATTTGGCATGTAATTTTTTTTGGGGGGGGGGAGGCTTCAGGAGGAGTGGGACTTCCTGTCCCACTTCCTCCTTCCGCCGAGGGGCTGGTAAGGCGAATAGCTTAATCGCCTTACTGCAGCCCCTCCCTGTAGGCGATCGCCTGTCCAATCGGATGGCAGTGACGCTCACGCAATCGCAGTGGGTGCCCGGCCGTGAAGCCGAAAGCTGTCACGGCCAGGTGCCCACACTTGGAATGAAGACGCCGGCCGGAGAAGGGGGGAGAGGAGCGGACCCCCGGCCGGCGCGTCGCTGGAACCGTGGACCAGGTAAGTGTCTGTTTATTCAAAGCCAGCAGCTACACTTTTTGTAGCTGCTGACTTTTAATAAACATAAAAAAGGCTGGAACTCCCCTTTAAATACCACCAAAAGAAAGCCCTATCTTTCTAAAAAAAATAATAATAATAAAAATGTAATTTGGGTACAGTGTTGCATGACCGCGCAATTGTTATTCAAAGTGCAGCAGCGCTGAAAGCTCAAAATTGGCCTGGGCAGGAAGGGGGTGAAAGTGGATAAGAAAATGCACTAGAGTGGCATTTGAAATGGATGGCACTTGCATTGTACGCTACCATTTAATGTAATAACCCATGCGATTTACTGCATATTGCTGCAACATGGCGGCGTGAACTGGCTCTCATCATCAATGTGAAGATGACTTGTCAGGATTCATATGATCTCTACAAAGAGATACATAGTTCCATGTGGTCCTCCAGTGTTTACCCAATAGCATGCAATAATAATAGTAAGTGACTATATAGCAGATGGCACTTGTCCTCCTTTCTATTTACATGGAGATCAGTCCATTCATGAATAGTCTGTACATTGAACAAATCATAGAATAAAAACAAATGCCCAGTGTGCCCCCCCCCCCCCCCATCCCTCACCCTCAGCCCCCCTGCACCCACCATCATATACCAACCTGGAACAAACGTAGATACTCCTAGGAGCGCCAACATCCAACGGCAAACTTCCATGGTCAATGGCATGACACTGAAGGTGCTGAGAGTCTTGTGTCCAATGCCAAGTGTCCTCCCGGCTTCCACAATAATGTCCTGTCTAGTCAATAGGGACTTCCTGTTAGGAAATGGACACAAGTGGCACCATGGGTGCCCCGCAGTCCATAGTCTTGCTTCAGAAGACAATAGTGTGCCCCATGTGTGCTGTGCTTCATCTGACTTGTCCGGAGGTCCCCAGGCACGCCATGTTCCCGGTCACAGCAGGGCAGGCTTTTTCCTCCGCGCACTTCTCCTCAGCGAGTTATTGCGGAGATATTATTGTGTCTTCCCTCCCTCTGATAACAGTGTGGGATGTTCAGTGCTGTTGCAAATGAGTGGAGGAGTTGAGACTGGCAGCACGGCTAGATGGTGTACAAGTGTACAGCCCGCCCAATTCCCGCCCTCAGCCACTTCTCCCCGTTGTGTCAGCCTGTGCACCTCAGACATTCCTCTAAATCACTGTCTTCCAGCCTGTCGGATCAAGACTTGCACAGTCTTCTAAAACTGAAAAAAAAAAAATCATAGTACTGACAGCAAATACAATTTCCTCCCCTTCACAGAGCCCATGCCTCACTTTCCTCTCTGCTTGTTTGGCTGGGTGCCCTCATGACACAGTTATGAGAATTAGTCAGCTGTGTATTCCTCATGACAGGGACATTCTTGGACCTAAAACATTCTTGAGGCCTTTAGTCATCAAAGATTTTACATTAAAAATGCTTAATATGGTATTTTCCTCTATGTTTTGTCAAAACTGTTTTGTTTTCTCGAAAAGAAGCTGGCCTATCTGAATTCAAAATGAACAGGACTGAGTCCTTCAAAGGGCAGTCTAGGTCATGCTAGAGCGGGCAATGCACACATACCCTGGAATTCATAAAGACTGGCGCAGAGGCTAAGAATACGCCAAATTCATATACCTGTCAAGAACGTGTACTTGAATTTGGTTAATGCTGCGCCACTTTTAGAATGCATGCAAAAGACTTTTGCAAAATCTGAGTTTTTTTCTCTGTACGCCAAAAGAGACTTGGTCTTAAAGCAGAGTTCCACCTATTTAAAAGTCAGCAGCTACAAAATGTGTAGCTGCTGACTTTTTAACAACAGACACTTACCTGTCTCACGGTCCAGCGATGCGGCCGCCCGAAGCCTCGCTCCTCGCCCCCTGCTCTCTGCGATGCAGGCATTGCAAGTGTGGGCGCCCAGCTGTGGCCAGGCTGCGTGTTGTGAATGACCAGGCAATCTTCTGTGACTTGTGATGTGTCCCAGAAGATTGCAGGGGGGGAGGTGAACTTCTGCTCTGCGCTGCGGCTCAATGAGAGGAAGTAAGAGCTAGGTACCAGTGAAAACTAGGTACCCAGTCCCCCCCCCCCCAAATGACATGCCAAATGTAGTATGTCAGGGGGTCACAAGTACTTAAAGTGGGGGTTCACCCTAAAAAACAATTTCTAACATTAGAGCCAGCATACTAAGGACATTTACTGTATGCCGGTCTTCTTTTTTTTTATCCGTACATACCGTTATATTCTGATTTTGTCCAGGGCTTCCACGTTCTGATGACTGCGGGACTGGGCGTTCCTATCCCTGCCCCAAGGTTCTGATGACTGCGGGACTGGGCGTCCCTAACCTTGGGGTAGATGATTGACGGCTTGTGAAACAGTTCCCCTGTCGCACAACGCGCGTCACCAGATTTCCGGAAATAGCCGAGCTGCGAGTCGGCACTATACGGCGCCTGCGCCCGCTGTGTAGAGCTGACTGCGCAGGCACCGTATAGTGCCGACTCGCAGATCGGCTATTTCCGGAAATCTGGTGACGCGCGTTGTGCGATAGGGGAACTGTTTCACAAGCCGTCAATCATCTAACCGAAGGATAGGAACACCCAGTCCCACAATCATCAGAACCCGGAAGCCCTGGACAAAATGACAATATAACAGTATGTACGGAGAAAAAAAAAAAAGACGTGAATACAGTAAATGTCCTTAGTATGCTTAGTATGCTGGATGTAGTTATTAGAATATTTTTTTAGGGTGAACCCCCGCTTTAAAGTGGAAGTTCCGTTTTTGGGTGGAACTCCGCTTTAATTATCACCACTATTACATTTGGAGAATTCAATGCGACACAATGTAAAAGTGGCACATTCAATGTGACAGTGGCGCATTTTAGAAATTGGTGCATGAGTCACAGTCAGAACCAAAAGTGTCACAAATGTTTAGACCCCTTTTACACTGAGGCAGTTTTCAGGCGATTTAACACTAGAAATAGCTCCTGAAAACTGCCTCCCATGCCGCCCGAGTGCTTTTACACTGGGGCGGTGCACTTGCGGCACATTAGAAAAAGTACTGCAAGCAGCATCTTTGGGGCGGCTTTAAAATGATGTATACAGCACTCCCAAAATGCCCTGCCCATTCAAATGAATGGGCAGTGTTTCCAAACCACCTGAACAGCGATTTGAAAGCACCGAAACATGGACATTTTTAACCCCTTATTTGGCTGAAAAGTGTAGCTTAAACAGCGGTAAAGCGCCGCTAAAACAAGCAGCGCATTACCGCTAACGCTTCAGTGTGAAAGGGGTCTTGGTGAATTTGGCGCAATACCTTAACAAGAGGGATTAACGCCATAGTGTTCTTTCGCCAAGTCAGTGCTAAACGGCAAGGAAGGAAGAATCGCCCTTTGGCAGCTATTTTATTCTGATGACCAGCAAAATACCTGCACAGGGCTTGCAAATTGTTTCCCCGTTCCCCCTCCCACCACAAATTATTTCCCCATTCCCCCTCCCAGCACAAATACTCCCCCCTCCAAAAAATGTTCCCTTCCTTGCACAAATACTCCCCAATCATCCTTACTAGCACAAACTCCCCCACCCCAAGAAAAAAAAGTCCCTGCCATATTACCTCTTCTAGCACAAACCCCCCAAATCCCCCCTACTACCTACTACCACAAATCATCTTATCCCATCCCCCATCCCACCACAAATACCCCTAACTCACCACTCCCTGCACTTCCACACAAATTTTCCCTCCTAAAACAATTCTTACCAACTGCCATCTGCCAAATTTCCCCTCCCAACACATATTTCCACCCCAATCTCCCCACAGAGCCCTCCCACCTCACATGATGCCACATTTCCCTAGGGCAGCTGCCCTTACTGCCCACCCCTGTTCTGGTTCGGGCAGCCGCCCAGAATTACAATTTTTTATGGCTAATGTTCTCTTAGTACCATACCATAGACTGCCTGTTGCCTAAAGCTGGCATCCACAGAAGAACAGCAGAAGAACTGAGACTGCACAGGCTACCTACAATGCAGGGGCAATTTAAGACACTGGTGAACCCAGCATAAACTTTTCATGGGTTGGCCCCATCACTTTTTTTTTAATCCGCCAACACAAAAAGCATGCTAATACCAAATACAGAGACAAGGAAAGTGTTATGTTAGCCATACAGGGTTGAAATTTTGGCAGATTCCTGCTGATTCAGGCCGAATTTCAAGCTGTGGCCCACCCTGTTGGCATCACCTGGCTCAACAAAAGTCAGTATAAACACCCTCTGAGCCAGGTGGAAAAATATTGACTGAACAGAGTCATCCAATCAGATCAGATGCAGTCACTGTTCAGGTATTCAGACTGGTGCTGCAGATTTCTTAGTGGTTGTAAACATTTACTCAGTGAACTACCAAAGTCACAAAGGTCACACTTGCGACCACCGGGCCCTGGCATTCCGCCACCGTGGGGATTTTCCAAGAAGGGGGCCTGCTGCTAAACCATATTAAGGACCCCTTGACGGGAGTAAAAGACTTCTGGATCAGTGGGAATGGCCCCAGGCTCAGAGAGAAGGTCCCTGGGCTCAGAGGGAAGGACCCTGGGACCAGAAGAAGGGGTTCCAGGACCAATGGAAAGGGCCCTTGGACTGATGGAAAGGGTGCCTGGACCAGTGGGTGAGGTGGGGCCCTTTATATTTTCTTGCACTGGGGCCCTGAAGCTTCTAGTTACACCTCTGCTCTTACATATACCCAGTGAAGTGACTGGCCTCAGGTGATACACAGAGATGAAACAAATCCTCCTACATAAGTTCTACCTGTTTATCTGCATCCCTCTCTCCTCTACAGCCTTCTAAAACACGCAGATCAAAGGCTTTATCTCAGCTCCAGCATGCAGGAGGCGGGGATCTGACATCACACACTACATAGCATAGAAAGGAGAGCTAAGGGAAACACACACAGTTGAGGGCATCCTCCCAAAACTTTGTGGTGGTGACCTGTCAGAAGTGAGTCATGCAGACAGCCAGGGTAGGAGAGAACAGACAGAAATCACATTTGGTGGTCTGGATTGAGGCTAGTACATACGTTTTTCATTCATAATACAGTCTTTTGATGAGTGCATACCCCCAGCTCATATTAATCGTAATAAGACGTAATCTTATGGTGCTATGGGGGGATTAGAGGATTTTAACTAAAATCGCTGCGAGCAGCATAAGGCCTCGTACTCACGACCGAACATGTCTGCTGAAACTGGTCCGCGGACCAGTTTCCGTGGACATGTTCGGTCGTGTGTACGGCCGACCGGACAATTTTCCGGCAGATCGGACAGGTTTTTCAGCAGACAAATGCTAAGAAACATGTCCGCTGGAAGCCTGTCCGTCGGACATGTTTGGTCGTCTGTACGACTTACCGGACATGTCCGCTCGGCCAAAAGCCCTCGCATGCGTCGAAGTGATTCGACGCATGCGTGGAAGCATTGACCTTCCAGAGTCGCGCACGTTGCCGCGTCATCATCGCGGCAATGGCGCGGCCACGTCACAGCGTATCCTGTCCGCGCGGATTTCGATTTGATGGTGTGTACAACCATCAGACCGAAATCTCCGAGCGGACATGTCCGATGAAAACGGTCCGTGGACCGTTTTCATCAGACGTGTCCCCTCGTGTGTGCGAGGCCTAAGACACACCTCACATTTATTAAAAGCACGGTCCCTTGTACTGAATTCTTTTTACTACGTTCAGGCTGTAATACAATAGTCAGTGGCAGAGATTCCTACATCCACACTGTTTAGCATGGATGGAGGTATCTATTGATTTACTCTTGTAGACGCCTTTATTTGCTAGATGGCTTTAGTTGCTATTTGTATGTCATACAGTGCAGTTATCACTCTTGCTGAGTGAAGCTTGAGATAACAGGATAAGCCACCTGGAGACTACATTGGCTTTAATCAGTTCAGAGCAAAATGATAGACTAAAAATAGCCATAAGCGGCCCGAATTTTGGTCATTTTACTGTTCGGGTATTTGGGTACCCACAGGTGCTGCGGCTGTTGTCAGCAGGGATTCCTCTAGCCATGATGTTTTTCATTGATTAGGTCATCTATTATTTTTCTCTCTCTCTCCGAAACCAAAGCCAGTGTCCATTTTGCCATTTCAAATCTTTTACCCTACTGTAAACGGTCACCGGTCCCCTTTCATTCTTCTAGCAACTGTTGCTTGTGTAGTGCCTGGCTACTTTTATAGCAGGTGCTGTTGTAAATTTAGAAGGGGGGTCAGAGAGTTAATTGACTCTGACCAGGTTTATTTGGCTAAATACTGCTGTACTGGGCGCCTATGCTGCTGTCTGGGGACTTCAGTCACCCCCAGACGGTAGGTGGCGGCAGTAGAATCAGGGTCGTGTGGATACTTCTCCTCGGCAGCCAATCAGGAGGGTTGATCGCCTCGCTGTGCATGCTGGAGAGGGGTATTTAAGGGGCAGACACCATTGGTCGTGGTCGTCACCACCCTGCGCCTTCCACCTGGGCAGTCATCCCACCACCACCGTGTGTGGCCCTCCTGGCCGGGTGTGTGTGTTGCTGTGTTCCTGGCTCCGGGACCACGTTAGTCTGGAGCATTGATCTTTCTCATAGGCTCAATAAGCAGACTGAGTCTACAAATTTACAAGTGGTCCTGTGCTGTCCGTCCAAAGTGGAAGAAGGAGAACCTGTCTGGGGGACACCGAGCACGAGGCTGGTGTCGCAGGAGAGGCCTATCTGCTCATCGAAGGACACTTCGTACCTGAGAGGCTGGATGATGGTCACCTGTCAGTACCTGATGCAACTGAAGCTGTTTGAAGGAGATCCGGGTGCTGAATCCTGCTGAGAAGGATTTTGGACCGAGATTGTCTCCACCTTTAGGAGGGTCTGTGGCAGAGACTTTAACCTGAAGTCTTCGAGTGACACTCTGGCTGCTAGGCTGGTGAGAGAGGCCTATCTGGGTGCACTATACCCACTCTGGCTAGGGTGGTGAAGAAGTTTATCATTGGAAGCAGGACTGTTTCCGCACCAATTAACACTGAATCCACCATTTCCATTTCTTCTATCCCTTCACCCACTCCTATTTCTATAGTTTTTACCCGGTTGGGTAATAAAAGCACAGAAAAGACATTGACATTGGACAATGACTTTATTGCAGCTCTCATCCAGTACCCTAGATGGCGAGAAGACAGAGGTAACATGCCACCCAAATCAAACCAGCAGCTCCTTCGGGGGTAGTGCTACACTAGGATCGTGAAAGGCTTGGGGAACCCTGAGGATGGGCAGTCACTGCACCTAATGGTTGGAGGGGTATAAAGGGGCATGGTTTAATGACAGATGAGCTTACTCACTGTATACATGGCACACACATGCCACAATCCTTGCTTCCACAAAATATGCTTTAATTGCTATAGAAAAGGTATGGGCTGGGTATACAACCCGCCCAAACAAAAAAACAGACTTTAACAGAGACACCACATACTGTATATATAAAAAATCAATAGCTTTATTACAAGTAGAATAAAGGATACAGATAAATAATAATAATAACAAAACTGAGAATTGCCCCCCAGAATAATCCGAGGGCAAGAAGGCCACAGGTTCTGTAAAACTCTCAATTGACTGGAAATATAAGTACTAGTCACATGCTATCAGATTAGGTATCCAAATTGCCCTTTGGATATTCTGGGGGGGGGGGGGGGCATTTTCTATATTATTATTATTTATATATTATTATTTATCTGTACATGCTTTTATCTAGTTGTAATACAGTTATTGATGTTTTTAAGTATGTATTGTATTGAGTGAAGGTGTCCAAGGGGTCAAAAGCAGTGGCGGTGCGTCCCCTCTCTCCTGCACCCATCACTCAACAATACATAGATTCATGCATTACATGAATCTATGTATTGTCGCCGCTGCCGCCCACTATTCAGGTGTCCGGCCCCCTGTTGAGCACCGGCCATCTGAATAACAGCGGTGGGTGTTTTTTGGAAGTGCCTGATTAGAGCGAGATGCTCTAATAGGCCCTTTCCAATTAGAGCCTGTGGGCTCTAATCGGCTTCCAAATGGTTAACCAGAGGGTGCACAGGCTGTGCATTCCCTGGTTAAACAGTGCTTTGTTACAAAATCGCTTCCCTAACACTGACCCACCTCTCAGCCAATCAGGTGCACCAGGTCTGGTTACCGGTCACCTGATTGGCTGAAGCAACATTAAGGGCGGGAGAAGACATAGAGGGAGCGTGGAGAGGACGGCGCTGACCCGAGGAAGGTAAGTGCCGGGCTGGGTGGAAACTGGCTGCATTTGCGGGCATAAACTGG
The DNA here is from genome assembly GCF_905171775.1 of Rana temporaria. Classification (NCBI taxonomy): domain Eukaryota; kingdom Metazoa; phylum Chordata; class Amphibia; order Anura; family Ranidae; genus Rana; species Rana temporaria. Next base: position 198,624,637 of record NC_053491.1, on the reverse strand, counting down.
AGGCAATTGGGGGCAAAAACTGGCTGTAATTGGGGGCACAAACTGGCGGCAATTGGGGGCACAAACTGGATGCATATGAGGGGACAAACTGGCTGCATTTGAGGGGACAAACTGGCTGCATTTGAGGGGGCAAACTGGCGGCGTTTGATGGGCACATTGGCATAAGATGACATTTGGCGTCCAGATCAGCAAGATTACCTCCAGTCCTTTGCTCCAGTCCTTTGCTTATGTTCTTCTGCCGGCTATCGTTGGGGCCCTTTAGAAACATATTTTCACTTAAAGCGATAGTAAACTCTTCAGACCACATGCGCCAGTGACGTCACCCCCTGCAGTTTACTGAAATATCTTCTAAACCGGGGGTCAGCAACCCATCGATCGTGGGCAACCTGTCAATTGCTGGCCAGTGACAGGTAGACCGCGTCCCTGCCTTGCCAAAAGCTCGGTCTGCACTGTTCTTCCGCCTCCTGTGAAATTCATCACCCTCTGCGCTTCCGCCGTCTCCCTGACCTCTTCTCTGTCTTCTCGTGAAGTCAGTGCATGCGCTGTGGGTGAAGAATTTCACAGGATGCAGAGGAGCAGCAGAAGTATCGCGCACAAAGTGAAAGTAACTATGCTGGGCAAGATCAGAGGCACAGGGGTACACAATGTCATGGACGAGATTGAGAACTTACTGCGTCCAGTGTAAGTGCCAAGCAGAGACACAGACATGTCATTACTAGGGATGACCCTGATGTTCGAGTTGAATGTAAGTTTGACTCGCGGATCCCACCATAATTAACAGAGAGAGACCATCAATGTACTGCGAAATCGTAGTGCATTGATGGCTGCTGATTGGCCAAAGCATGCACCTGACCTGCATGCTTTAACTAATCAAAGCACCCTCTGCTGTGAGAGCCATGATTGGCCGAAGGTAGTGTGCCTTTGGCCAATCATGGCTCAGGGGGCTGAGTCCACATCCCACACTATGTAAGGCTGTTTACACGGCAGCCGTACAGTTTTATGAATGAGAGCAGCAAAATTACATGCTCGAGGCTGTCATTTTGCTGTGGTATTGTTCTAAACACGGGAAAGATGAGCAACTTTACAGGCATACTAAGGACACTAATGCCTCGTACACACGGTCGGAATTTTGACCATGCAAAAGTCCGCCATGAGTCCGTCGGAAGTCCGGCGGAAATATAGAGAACAGGTTCTCTATCTAAGGTCCGTCGAATTTCCGACCAAAAAATCCGATGGAGGCTACACACGGCCGGACTTTCTGGGAAAAAAAGCCTGTCTGACTTTTTTTCTCGGAAAGTCCGACCGTGTGTACGAGGCATAAGCAATATTTCATTTTTATTGTTTCATTTTAAGCATTATTAAAATCACTGCTCCTGAAAAAACTTCAGTTTTTAAAACCTATTTTTTGCATTGATACATGTCCCCTGGGGCAGGACCCAGGTCCCTAAACACTTTTTATGACAATAACTTGCATATAAGCCTTTAAAATGAGCACTTTAGAGTTTTCATGTTCATCTCCTATAGACTTTTAACGGTGTTCGTGTGTTTGCGCAAATTTTTTGTCTGTTTCGCAAGTTCTGGTGTGAACTGAACCAGGGAGGGGAGTTCAGCTCATCCCTAGTCATTACTTAAGCCAGAGGCAATCTCCTGGATATATACAGAAGAACACACGATTCCAAGGGCAGTCTGTATGAGGAGAGGTGAGCTGAGTTGAGTGACCACACACAGATTTAACCCTGCAGCTACCAGGCAGAGAGCCAAGTGGGTGATTCACAATTAACCCCTACATTGCTAGGCTCCTGGGTCCTACTGACACCATCCACTGCCCTATTGACACCATCCACTGTTCTTACACCTTCCTCTGTCCTACTGACACCATCTTAGGTGCCACTGACACCATCCACTGCCCCACTGACACTGTCTACTGCCCCACTGACACTGTCCACTGCCCTAATGACACTTTCTACTGCCCTATTGACACCATGCACTGCTCTGACACCATCCTCTGCCCTACTGACACCAACTACTGCCCCACTGACACCGTCCACTGCCCCACTGACACCGTCCACTGCCCCATTGACACGTTCACTGCTCTGACACCGTCCTCTGCCCTACTGACACTATATTCTGTCCCACTGACACTTGCTAGTTAATTTTCTTTAAAAAACATTTACACTGATTGCACACTAAACCAAAATGGTTTAGTGTGCAGGCATCTGTCCGTTTTGGCTGCAGTGAGCCGCTGGTAGGGGGGAAGTGTGATGCACATTTAAGCATATCAGTTTCCTTCATTTATTTCACCGCACATCAGCATGGTGCATTGCGTTTGCTGTGCAGTGACATGCAGGGACATCCAGTGAGATGCGATATTATGCAAACATATTGCATATAATACATCTCTGGTACACAGAGAAACACTGGGGGTTATATACGAAAGGCAAATCCACTTTGCACTACAAGTGCAAAGTGCATGTTTAGGAGATATTGGCCCGGATTCACATACATCGGCGCATATTTATGCCGCTGTAGCGTATCAAATATACGCTACGCCGACGCAGCGCACAGAGGCAAGCACTGAATTCGCAAAGCACTTGCTCCCACTCGCTCTTAAAGATACGCTGGGTTTCATCGGCGTAAGCCAGCGTAGGTGGAAGTGGGCGTGAGCCATGCTAATGAGGCCTGACTCAGACCCAGTGCGCATGCTTAGAATCACGTCGAAACAACTGCCTAAGATACGTCGAATAACTGCCTACGACGTGAACGTAACCTACTCACCAGCCCTATTCACGTACTATGTAAACGACGTAAAATACAATGGCTGTGTTTCCTGGTCCATACCTTAGCATGGGTTGCGCCTCCTATATGGGGAATAACTTTACGCCGGACGTACGACTTACGCAAACCACGTATATTATGCGCCGGGCGCTAGTACGTTCGTGAATCGGTGTATCTCCCTCATTTGCATATGTGCATAGAATATCAATGGGAGCGGCAAATGCGCCCAACGTAAATATGCGCCCACGATACGACGGCGTAGGCAAGTTACGTCGGTCGTAGGAAGCCTATTTTTAGGCGTATCTTAGTATGTGGGTCGGCGCATAGATACGACGGTGCACATTTGTACTTACGTCGGCGTATCTTGAGATACGTCGGCGTAAGTGCTTTGTAAAATCCGGGCCATTCATTTTATCTACAGGTAAGTCTTATTATAAGCTTACCTGTAGGTAAAAATCTAAAATTGCTGAGTTTACTACCGCTTTAATGACAGTCCCAGTTAACCTGCATGCAGTATAGGTACAGTATAGTTACTGTATAGTCTCGGCACAGGTGAAAAGTAGATGCGGTAAATGTTTGGTATAATGCAGTATAGGGATGGTATAGGTGCAGTCTATGTTTGGAATAAGTGCAGTATAGAGTGCAGTATGGGTGCTGTGTGGATTGGGTAACAATTGGTGTCCTGCTCTCAGTGGCTTAGTCCCTGCTAGCAGCATCAACAATGGGTAAGTAGCTCTCTCACCAGTCTCCCTGCTGCAGCAGTGCATGTGTTGTGGGGGTGCTGCATTGCCCCTGGGTGTCCTTACTCTCAGTCTCAGGTAGGTCTCCCCTGGTAGGGTCTCTTGCTGGCAGGTGAATATCCGGATAGGGGTGCTCTCTCTCTCTCCAACTCCCTCGGTGCCAAAAGAAAGAGCTTTCCCTGGCAGTTTAAAAAAAATCATCTCTATACTTCTCCTACGCACAGTGCCTATTGAAATTTTTATTTGAAAGAGTATATTATATTCGTCCCGTCTGCATAAGTCTATGGGCTTGCTTGGCTTTAGCTCTTCTCCTGCTGGACAAAAAAGGACAGTGCAGCATAACGTCAGTATCTCAGTAAAGGGGGAGAAGAATAAAATGCAATGTCTCCTTCTCCATATTGCTGTAGTCCAGCTCATGGCTGCACTAACTTTATTACAATATACTTAGGCCCAGATTCAAGTCCAGCGGCGTATCTCTGCGGCAGCGTAACGTATCCGATTTATGTTTCTCCACCGCAACTTAAATGGGCAAGTGCTGTATTCTCAAAGCACTTGCTCCGTAAGTTGCGGCGGCGTAGCGTAAATCCGCCTAATTCAAATTTGTATCAGGGGGGCGTGTTTTATGAAAAACTACTGTGACCCGACGTGATTGACGTTTTTGCAGAACGGCGCATGCGCCGTCCGTGGAATTTCCCAGTGTGCATTGCTCCAAAGTACGCCGCAAGGACGTCATTGGTTTCGACGTGAACACAAATGACGTCCAGCCCCATTCACGGACGACTTACGCAAACGATGTAACTTTTTCAAATTTCGACGCGGGAACGACGGCCATACTTAACATTGGCTGTGCCTCATATAGCAGGGGCAATTTTACGCCGGGAAAAGCCTAACGTAAACGTCGTAACTTTACTGCGTCGGCCGCGCGTACGTTCGGGAATTTGCGTATCTAGCTAATTTGCATACTCAACGCGGAATTCGACGGAAGCGCCACCTAGCGGTCAAAAAATAATGCAGTAAAGATCCGACGGCGTAAGAGACTTACGCCTGTCGGATCTAATGGATATCTATGCGTAACTGATTCTAAGAATCAGGTGCATAGATACGACGGGTCGGATTCGGACTTACGACGGCGTACATGGAGCTACGCCGCCCGTCGTAAGTCCTCTGAGAATCCGGGCCATATTTTATCACTCAGCAGTCTGTGGCCTAATTCCTGAATACTGGTATGGTATGGTTATATACTACCTCTTAAGTTACACAGGTGTGAGCGGCCTTCACCCTACAACCAGGTGAGTCAGTGAGGACCGAGCAGTTTGAGAGTTGTGACAGAACCCTTTTTAAGAGGCTTCTGTGAGGGTAAATCGTACACAAACATTTTGTAAACTTTTTTACATACTGTTCTACTTATTGCTAAATAAATGTCTGGCCTAAGAACATACCAAAGTGTTGGCATCTTCTATGTTCCTTTCTGATTTTGCTTTACTTTGTTACGACGTCGAAAAAAAAAATGTCTTCAGTTCCTTAGTAACTTTTTGTTTTTTGTGTACTCGTGTGCAATGTATCCCAGGAATAGAGCCAGGTGCCAGAGATAATGTAACTCATGTGCACAAGACATATCCTCCTCAGCAGTTTAATGGCCAAGAGAACTGTTGCTGGACCCAGAAGAATCAGCAGTGGAGAGGGCAGTCACAGGGGACACAGAAATGACAGAATTTGTAATGGAAGAAAGCACAGCAAAGTATGCCACCAAATAAGGTACCTAGCGGAGGTGGGAGAAAGAGAAGACAGCAGAACCAAGGGGTAGGAAGACGAAGCAGTAGACTCTGTAGGATCAGGTAAGGCAAAATGGCAGCAGGACCATATTGTGAAGTGGGGTAAAAAAAATAGGGAAAACACAACTGCATAGTGGAGGGGAGGGGGAAGAAGCAGGGGAAAATTGTGATGGAGAGGAGGAAACAAGACAAACCAGAGTTGCTCAGGAGGTACTGAGAAATGCCACGGAGACCAGATTGTGAAGAAGGTAGCAGGAATAGTTTGTGAACGGAGGGGAAGAAAAGAAATAAGGCCTGACTGTGAAAAGAGGTGAAAGTAGGCAGCAAAAAAGGGACTGTGCCATAAGAAAGCATTGAGACTGGATGGTGAAGGGGTGGACAGAGGTGTGGAAGAGGGGAAGTGAGTAGACAATAAGACCACATTGTGGGAAATGAATAGACATCAGATTGTAAAGGAGGAAAAGAGAAAGCAGGGAATCCAAATAATGGAAGAGGGGAAAGAGAAACAGTAAGAAGTTCAAGGAGAAGAGGAAGCAAGATAATACTGTGAATGTTAACTACATTCTAATTGCTTAACCCAGATGCTGCACATATGCGTCAACAGCGGCCTAAGGTCACCTACAGTCCTAGGTCAAAGCTTCTGATCGGGAGCCATGGGGACAGGATTCCAATCCAATGTGACAGCTGTAAGAGCAAATCAAAGTGGTTACACTAGACATGGATAGAGAAGCCATACACCCATTAAACTCTACTTGAGCCCTGGTTCACACTGGGTACGATTTGGAACGATTTGAGATGCGATTTGACATGTCAAATCGCATCTCAAATCGGCAGCAATTGTCGGCAATGGCACTGTCCTAATCAGTGCGACGCCGCATCTACGATTTCAAAAAGTAGTTCCTGTACTACTTTTTGCGATTTCGGGCCGCGATTTACATTAAATTGCGGCCGAAATCGCGGCAAAATCGCGGCCGCGAAATCGCGGTAAAATCGCGCATTTTACCGCGATTTTGAATTCGCAGCAGTGTGAACCTAGGCTAAAGGCTCACCTGGAGGTGGTGTTAAGGGATTAATGAATATGGTGAAGTTATACCCACTTTGAATACCCAATCATGTAAAGCAGGGGTCTCCAAACTGTGGCCCGAGGGCCGGATGTGGCCCTTTGCTAGCCTATATCCGGCCCTTGGGGCAGTATTGCTTCCAATGATATGAGGCACTATTCCTCCCAATGGCACTAACAATGGGGCACTATTTCTTAGACTAATAGCAATGATGGAGTAATATTCCTCCTCTTACTGCCCACCAACACTGTGGTCATGTTTATTCTTACTGATGCTCGGCCCTGGGGCATTTTTTATACCCGATCCGGCCCCCCTGAAGTCTGAAAGACCGTAAACTGGCCCTTTGCTTGAAAAGTATGGAGACCCCTGATGTAAAGGAAATTTAAAAAAAATAGAATTTTTACTAGCACATGATTGGGACTTGCTATTTAAAAAGATTCCAGCTTTACTTTATTCACTAATGCCTCGTACACACGGCAGGACTTTCCGAGAAAAAAAGTCAGACAGGCTTTATGCCGCGTACACACGATCATTTTTCAGCATGAAAAAAAACGACGTTTAAAAAAAATGTAATTTAAAATGATCATGTGTGGGCTTCACATTATTTTTCGGGTTCTGAAAAACGAGAAAAAAAAAATTCGAACATGCTGCATTTTTTAACAACGTTTTAAACTATGCCGTTTTTCGGGTTGTAAAAAATGATCGTGTGTGGGCTAAAACGACGTTAAAGACCCGCGCATGCTCAGAAGCAAGTTATGAGACGGGAGTGCTCGTTCTGGTAAAACTAACATTCGTAATGGAGTAAGCACATTCATCACGCTGTAACAGACAGAAAAGCGTGAATCGTCTTTTACTAACAGGAAATCAGCTAAAGCAGCCCCAAGGGTGGCGTCATCCGCATGGAACTTCCCCTTCATAGTGCCGTCGTACGCGTTGTACGTAACCGCGCTTTGCTAGAGCATTTTTTTAAAACTATGGTGTGTGGGCAACGTTGTTTTAATGATGAAGTTGGAAAAAACAAAGTTTTTTTTACATGCCGAAAAATTTACTTTTTTTCATGCCGAAAAATGATCGTGTGTAGCGGCATTATTCTCTGAAAGTCCAGCCGTGTGTAACCTCCATTTGACTTTTTTTGTTGGAAGTCCGACGGACCTTAGATAGAGATCCTGCTCTCTTTCTTTCCATCGGACTTCCGACTGACTCACGGTGGACTTTTGCACGGGCAAAAGTCCGGCCATGTGTACGAGGCATAACACTCACTTTGCAAACTCAACGAAAAACGTAAACAAAAAATAAGGTTGGGTTGTTGTGAACCTGCCTCAGCCTGTGACTGGATAGTGAAAGGAGAAGCAGCACAGTGACGAGCACATCTTTCTGCTTTCTCTTCCTATCAGTAAGCTTCTTGTCAGCGTTAGAATGTATCTGTTTCTTCCTCACATTCCAGCTCTGTTGTACAGGGATTACAAAAGTCAAGTGCATATAAAAATACATTTAATGATGTACAGTATTAATAATTACAGAGCTGTCTTAATGTGTTTCTTTTATGTCTGGCTAGAGTTCGGCCTTAAAACGGGGGTTCACCCAAAAATAAATTTTTAACATTACATTCAGCCGAGTTGTCCTAATGACAATCGGCTGGTTTTTTTTTTCCGTACATACCGACTTTCACCGCCGCTTCCGGGTATGTCTTCTTCGGGACTGGGCGTTCCTATCTGATTGACAGGCTTCCGACCGTTGCATACTACGCGTCACGAGTTGCCGAAAGAAGCCGAACGTCGGTGCGGCTCTATACGGCGCCTGCGCACCTTCGTTCGGCTTCTTTCGGCAACTCTTGACGCGCAGTATGCGACTGTCGGAAGCCTGTCAATCAGATAGGAACGCCCAGTCCCGCAGAAGACATACCCGGAAGCGGTGGTGAAAGTCGGTATGTACGGAAAAAAAAAAACAGCCGATTGTCATTAGGACAACTCGGCTGAATGTAATGTTAAAAATTTATTTTTTGGGTGAACCTCCACTTTAATTTACTATATTGCGTATAATCATTTCATTGTGCTATTGCTAAGAGGAAGGACGGTTTTTACTCTGCAAATTCATGTGTCCATCAAGAATTTAATATTTAACTGCAAAATGTCCAAAGTCCAGTTATTAGCCTCCATATAATTCCACATAGTTTCTTTTACAGTTTAACAAGATGCTTTTCCAGCGATGTGTGGTTAATCTGATGTCTGCCAGGCTAATGTATTTTGCTTTTCTCCAGTGTCAGAAAGAATCAGACTCAATATGGGACAGTTCAAGTTTAGTTGTGCCAAAACCAGATCTTCCAAATCAAAACAGCGCCATCTGTAATACTCCACCTGAGGCCATCCAGCTTCTCAGAACATTAGTTCCATAAGAAATAAAGAGACAGAGTTTAGAGTTAAAAAACATCAAATCTTGATGCAATCCTCAATTAGATATTTGAATCATAAGCCAAGTGCCTTCAGCACTTCAGAAACAAAAAGCTTTTAACGGCAAAGGGCTGAGGAACATATGCACCTCTTACTTCTAGGTCTAAATAGGTTGTTTTTTTAAATATTTCAAAAGAAGACTTTACTTGTAGAAACCAGTCATGTTCATACTTTTATAATTTGTCATCTGCAGTTACAGTAGAACTAAAGAAGAAACCTTATTTTTTCATTTTTGATAGAGTAAGGGAGGGTTATAGCCCCTGTCCATTTTGCTTGCCATCAGTGTCATCTTTGGGGATATTCCCCTTCACTTCCTGACCCTTTGCCACAACAGGAAGTGAGCCGTAATCCCTCCAAAGTGCCAGAAATCTGGGTCACCAGAACTAGTGTCCCCATTGGAAGATTTACCCTCTATTTCAGTTCTGTTAGAAACCCAAAATTCGGTATTTTGCTCTACTTTAATTTTTGTTGTTAATGACCATCAGGACAAATAGGGAGGGCGATTCTGGACAAAGACTGCAATAAAAACCTGACATGCTAATCTCTCTCCAGTCCATGGGCGTCCGCTCCATAGGGCAAGGGGGGTCGTTTGCCCCCCCTGGAATCGACCAGGGAGAGCCAGGAGCAGGTCCGAACTGACCATGGGGGCGCTTTAAGCGGTGACTGCAACGCTCCCCTCGTTCTGTACTCCGGCGTTCATATTGTATGTCATGGAGCTGGGTCTGTGTGCAAGGTCCTGCCCCCCTAGTTCGGCTCATCTGATAGTCTTCTAGTGTTCCGCCTATCACACAAGCCGAACTAGGGGGGCGGGACCTTGCACACAGACCCACTTCCGTGACATACGATACGAGCGCCAGAGGACAGGGGGAGGGGAGCGCCGTTTGATATTGTTTACAAGGCCTGTGCTTTGTTTGTTCCAACATCTGTTGCCACAGGTAACACTAGACTATTTTCTGATGTGTTTTTAGCAAGTCTGGAAACGCAGAGCAAACACAACAGAGTTGTAGCCTACGGCATAGTTTCAAGTTCTCCCTTATTTAGAGTGCCTGTCCCTCTTCTGGAATCAAATCTATTTGTCCCTCATTCCAAAAGGTTCCTCTTTTAGACCTGAAATAAATATACTGTAAATATAGTGTAGTGTTTCAGTCAAGGGAAAGGGGTGCTGTGTAATGTAAAGGGGTCCAGTGATGCAGGGTGCTTTGTAATGTAAAGGGGTCCAGTGGTGCAGGATGCTGTGTAATGTAAAGGGGGCCAGTGATGCAGGGTGCTGTGTAATGTAAAGGGGTCCAGAGCTGTGGGGTGCTGTGAAATGTAAAGGGGTCCAGAGCTGTGAGGTGCTATTTAATGTAAAGGGGTCCCGAGGTGCAGTTGTGAAAAGGGCGTACACAGTAGTGACAAAGAGATATTGAAAGATGCAGGGGGCACAGTGGGGTGTTTTTACATTTTAACATGGGGGGGCGCTTTTAACCCCCGCTAGTGGTCGAAGCGCCCCCCTCTGAAAAAATGACAGCCGATGCCTATGCTCCAGTCTATCCAAAACTAAAACAAAGTTTTTCTTCTAATTATATTTTAACAACACCTTCAAATCCCTATACTATATATTCCCAGATTGTAAATTTAAATCCCCCCCCTTTTCAGATATACTTTTATGGTCTCGTTCTCATGTGTGTTGATTTTGAGGAATGAAGCAATGTTCATTAATGTGGATATAGCATTTTTGACATGTCTTTTTGAAGCGTTAAAAAAGCATCAAGAAAGCTCGTCAAACGCCTGTTGCACCCTGATGTTTAGGCAGGGTTGCTCCTAAATTTACCTGCCAGGTAAAGTTGCCTTGGCCACCTGTTACGGATCAATTGATTTCACCCTAATGTCGCGTACACACAGTCGGAATTTCCAACAACAAATGTTCGATGTGAGCTTGTTGTTGGAAAATCCGACCGTGTGTTTGCTCCATCGGACATTTTCTGTTGGAAATTTGAGAGCTGGTTCTCAAATTTTCTGACAACAAAAGTTTTTGTCGGAAAATCCGACTGTGTGTACACAATTTAACGCACAAAAATTCTACGCATGCTCGGAATCAAATTTGACGCATGCTCGGAATCGCTGAACTTAATTTTTCTCGGCTCTTCATATCGTTGTACGTGACCGCGTTCTTCACCTTCGGAATTTCCAACAACATTTGTGTGACTGTGTGTATGAAAGACAAGTTTGAGCGAACATCCGTTTTGTTGTTGGAATGTCCGATCGTGTGTATGTGGCATAAATCTGGAATTGTTGCACTTCTCTCTTCTGTCGCTGGGTGGCCAGGTACCTGGTGACATAAGATAAGGCTTATGCAAGGACAGATTAGGAGTATATTGGGTACCCCTTAGCCTGTTGGGAGAACCTATATATTTTGATGGAGTCAGGTGATCACTGTCTGTGTCACCTGGATGGCTGTCTGGGTGGACGAGTGTTGAGCTGCCTTGGCTGCTAGGCCGGAGTTTGGGCCTATTCCGGGTACATCTGACTGCTAGGCTGTCCAAGGGCCTATCCAGAAGCAAGAGAGCAGTGTAGGGTTGGGACTGCGGCTTGCGGTCCAACCAGAAGTGAAGTTTCTGCTGGACGGAGAACCTGTCATGGCCGGAGGTAGAGGGGAAGCTGTCGCCGCTAAGGGACCAACCACCTTATTACCAGTGACCACAGTGAGTAGCTGAAGCAAGTACCGGTGCAGTGTTCTCACCAACCAGAGACTGTGAAGAATCTGTAAACTTTGGCAGGTGCCAAGCCGGGGGGGGGGGGGCAGTGGCTGCAGCATTGGGAACATGTTACATGTTCCCAAAGATGAACTTATCCTTTAAATGGTTACATATTCATTTCAATAACAAGAACATGGTATGTATAAACTGTATTTCCAAGCTCTGACTGCAGATCTTATCTGAGGTGTGAAAGTGCAAGAATTTAGGCTAAACTAAGGTCTGATGGTGCATGAATTTGGACTGATCTGAGGTGTGAAGGTGCAAGAATTGGGCTTATTTGAGATCCAAAGGTGTAGAAATTCTGATCTAATCTGAGTCTGATCTCAGGTGTTTTGGCTGCTCCTGCCTTGTACTTTGTTTGCCATGCTGCTGCCAGACTCTGTTGCCATGTATCTTTCTCCTGCCCTGCACCCAGTATCCTGTTGCTGGGGTCCGAAAGGGTTCTGGGTTCCCTGCTGGTCAGATACCTGGGGAGATGCAACACTCAGAGCTTACAATTCTTTAATGCAGCATCCATCCCACTTCTGGAATTCTGAAGGCAACCTGAAGGCTTAACACTGAAGTCCTTGAGCCATACAAGTACCCTGACTTCAGTGTGTTTCAAGTGGTATCTGTGATCCAATGTGCGAATTCAGCTGCGTACTCAGCAACAGAGCGTTTACCCTGCCGCAAACTATGCAACTTGAAGCAGGATACTGGGTGCAAGGCTAGGGCAAGATAAATGGCAACCGAGTCTGGCAGCAGTACGGCAAACAATGTACAAGGCAGGAGCAGACAAAACACTGCACCCGTGTGCTAATGGGAGCAGAATTCCTGTTAGCAGCTGAGACCGTTTAGAACTGATTATTGGTGCTTATTGGCCTCTGGGAGACACCTGCTGGTGGAAACAGGAAATGCAGCAATCAGCACAGAGCACCACAGTGGCACCGGCGCTAACATTGGGACTGATCTGGGATGGAAAGCTGTAGGAATTGGGGTGATGTGTGGTGTGAAGGTGCAAGAACTGGGCTGACCTGAGGTTTCATGGTGCAGGATTTGGTACTGATCAGAGGTGGGAAGGTGTAGGAATTTATGTGATTTGTGGTGTAAAGGTGCAGGAATTGGGCTTTTTTGAGATTTTAAGGTGCAAAAATTGGTTCTGATCTGAGCTGGATGGTACAGGAATTGGGGTTGATATAAAGTAAGAAGGTGTAGGAGTTGGCGCTGCTCTGAGGTGTGATGGTGCAGGATATGGAGCTGAATTAGGGTTTGAAGAGGCAGGATTCGGGGCTGATTTGAGGTGTGAGGGTGCAGAAGTTGGGGCTGATCTGATGCATGATGGTGCAGGAATTGGGGCTAATCTGAGGTTTGGAGGTGCAGGAATTGGGGTGATATGAGGTGTGAATGTGCAGGAACTGGGGCTGATTTGAGGTGTGAAGATGCCGGTGTTGGGTCTGATCTGAGTTTGGATGGTATAAGAATTGGGGCTGATCCGATGTTTGAAGGATCAGGAATTGAGCTGACAGGAGATTTAAAGCTGCAGAAATTTAGTCTGATCTGGGATGTGAAGGTGTAGAAATTGGGTCTGATCTGAGGTGGGAGAGTGCAGGAATTGGGGCTGGTCTGAGATATGAAGGTGCAGGAATTGAGGTGATCTGAGGTGAGAAGGTGCAAAGCTCTAAGGGCCAGATCCACAAAAGAGATACGCCGACTTAACTCGATTTTTCTAAATTTACACGGTGTGTATCTTTGCGCCCGATCCTCAAAACGAGAAGCGCCTGAAATTCGGGCTTTTCCGTCCTACCTAAAAATATTACGCCGGCGCATTCTCGTGCGCAAATTACGCTAGGCACGCCGCTTTATTTGATAGGCAAAGATGCAAATGAGGGAGATAGGGCGATCCACAGAATTAAGTGTGTGCGCCGTAGATTACGCCCTGTGCGCACCTGTTAGTTTTTTGGTGGGATTTTACACATTATAAAAGCAGCCCTAATTTTACACATGCCGTCTGAATGTCTGCTGAAGCAACACCATTCAGGAAGAGCTCAGCACACAAACGTTCAGGACTGAAATCTCTCTGCCAAAATGCCAGGACCAGCAATGATACTAGCTGCATTAGTTGATATAGAGACACAAAGAAGGAGGAGGGCACAGAGGAGGAGGATGAGGGCACAGGAGAGGGTCTACCGCCCACGGCAAGATTTGTTTGGCATGCCTGCTTGTGAAGTTTACCGCACCTACAGATTTACCCGTGAGGCCATCCTGGAATTAACATCAATACTTCAGGATGATATTACCAGCCCAACCCAACGCTCCCATGCCCTGCAGCCACTCACCAAAGTACTGGCCACTTTGCATTTTCTGGCCACTGGCTCATTCCAACGCACAAGTGGAGGCGTGGCTGGGATGGCACAATCCTCCATCAGCAGGTGTGTGCACCAAGTGGTCCCTGCAATCCTGCTGCGCATGGGAAATCAGTTTCAGAAACCCACCCAGGAGGATCAGCGTTTAAAGTCAATGACCGACTTTTACAACCTTGCCAGATTTCCACGCACCATCGGGGCCATTGATTGTACCCATGTGGCACTACAACCACCCCATGATACTGAGCACATGTTCCGGAATCGTAAAGGCTGGCATTCCATTAATGTGCAAGTCATCGTTGATGCCCATGGCCTCATCTGGCATGTCTGTGCTAAATTTCCTGGATCCTGCCATGATAGTTACATTTACCGGCAGACACAGATCTCAAGAGATTTTGACCAGAACATGTATGGAGACAGCTGGCTGATTGGTGAGTGACATGTGTGTCAGGTATGTCCCCCCCATGATGCTGACATCACAAGGGGCACATGCATGACTAATATCCTCCTGTCTTTTCCCTTACAGGTGACTCTGGATATGCCTTGGGACCTCATCTAATGACCCCATTCAGGAACCCCCAAACCCCAGGAGAGCAACGCTACAACCAGGCGCACATACGAACCCGGGGAGTGGTTGAACGAACCTTTGGGCTTCTGAAGTCCCGCTTCAGATGCCTGGATAAGTCTGGGGGTACCCTGCTGTATTCCCCTGACTTTGTGTGTCAAATAATTGGGGCATGTTGCATACTCCATAACTTTGCCCTCAGAAGGGGACTGCATATTGACTTATGTAATGACCTGACCCCTGACCCAGGCAATACTATCCCAACCAACTCTACCCGGTCTGCTGAGGGCACAACAGCTAGGAGACGCCTTGCAGAAGGCATTTTTTCCCAGTAAATGTACATGATTAATGTCACAATAAGTATGTTTTTTTTCACTGTAAATGCACATGATTAATGTCACAATAAGTATGTATTTTTTCACTGTAAATGCACATCAATAAAGTCACAATGATAATGCATGAATGCACACCACTGTGGTTCCTTGCACAGACACATCACATGCACATCGAATTGGATTAGATCCAAGTCCCCCCCCCCCCCTTGGGACTTGGGAGCAGTAACGCCACGCCACGGCTCCAATTATGTCACTGTGCATTCATACACCATTCAGGAACCTGGGATTGCCCTTCTCCCTGGTCCTGGGGATCCCTTCTCCACCAAAACTGAGGGTGACAACCTTAATTTCTTAGGAATGCCACCCCCCCACATTCACACATCATTCACACACATAAACCAAATCATAAGTACAGAAGACAAAATTAAAAAAAAAAAAAAATGCATAAACAAAAAAAAACAAGTATCCCAGCAAATTTTTTAGCGGCGGCGATTGCTACGCCTTGGCTGGGCAGGGGCACGGGCAGGGGCACGGGCACGAGCAGGGGCACGGCCACGGCCACGGCCACGGCCACGCCGTCGCGGAGGATGTCCATTGGGGGGGTGTTGAGCTGGGGAAGGAGGAGCCTCCTGGGGGGGTTGAGCTGGGGAAGGAGGAGCCTCCTGGGGGGGTTGAGCTGGGGAAGGAGGAGCCTCCTGGGGGGGTTGAGCTGGGGAAGGAGGAGCCTCCTGGGGGGGTTGAGCTGGGGAAGGAGGAGCCGCCCCTGCTGGCCTGCCCTCCATGGCCCCTGCAATGCGAGTGAGACAGGCAGTGAGGGCAGCCGCATTGGCCTGGCCAGACCTTGTATTGTCCTGCACAGCCTGGGTCAGGGCACTCAGCTCATGGGCCACGCGCGTTGTGGCGGTCTGTATGTCATTCAAACATGTTATGACCGCCGTTGAGTTGGTGGCCACATCACCGAGTGCCTCCATCATTTCACCATGGCTGTGCTCCATCTGCGTCAGTTTTTCCAGAATTTTTCCAAGAATGCGGGTCTGCCGGGCATTGTCCTTCACCACACTGGCCGACACTCGCTCGCCCACAGCCACGGTCTCCTGGGTTGTCCCCCTGGCTGCCGCTGAGTCTTGCGGGCCTGGAGGAGGGGAGAGAGTGACCCTGGTGACTGGAGGCCTGTTGGGGGAGAAGTGGGAGGGGCTACCCCTGATGGTGGCCTGACTGGTGCCAGCCTCAGGGGTAGTCTCAGGGGAAGACTCAAAGGTCATCATATCAGTGGCCAGGAGGACTTCCCGGCCAATCTGCATATTTTCCTCCTCCTCCCCCTCATCATCCTCCTCCCACTCAACCTCAACCTCCTCCCCCTCAACCTCCTCATGAGTGTAGGTTTGGCCAATCCCCTCCCCTGGGGAATCCTGCCCTTCTTGGGACTCATCATCTGCCTGTCTTGGGGGTGGTGCTGCAGCCTGGCCCGATGGGCCTGCAACCTCCTGGCCTCCAACCTCCTGGCGTGGAACCTCCTGGCCTCCAACCTCCTGGCGTGGAACCTCCTGGCGTGTAACCTCCTGGCCATCTGTGGAGGACACAAAACAATCACATGTTTGTGGAACCACACACTTGGCACATCTTCCCTTCCCCCACCCACACATGCTAATCAACAGAGAATAAACCAAAAAACATACCTGTCCTCCTAGGAACATCTGACGTATAGCCAGGCAGGCCCACCACCTGCTGTGGGTGGAAACACTGGGCCACTGCCCATTCCTCCTCCGTCAGTCTGACTGGGCAGGGTCCCCCTCCTCCAGTGCCCCTGGTATGGGCGTCGATCCTTGCCATCTTAGTCCGGACGACGCTTCTCAGATCGTTTATTTTTTTCTGTATGCCAGCGGGGGTCCTAGTCTCCCCCCCCCCCGCCGCATTGATCTGGTCCGTTATCTTTTTAAGAAGCTGCCTCCTCCTGGCCGGGGTGGTGTTCTGGCTCTCAGGGCCATGCAGAAATCGCCCATATTTCACAATGCCCCGAGCAAGAATTTGCTTCTCTCCCAGGGTGAAATTAAGCTTCCTGCGTTTAGGGGGCATCTCATACACCACCCAGCAACAACAAACACACCCGACAAACAATCGACAATACACACCCAAAAACCTGACAAAAATCTATACCACAAAAAAATCAAGAAAATCTAAACACACAAGGACACAGCTAATAGTAATTCAAAAAGAAACACGCACCAACAAACAAACAAAAAACAAACACCAAAAAACAAACACCAAAAAACAATCAGCAAAAACAATAACAAACAAATTAAATAAATACACTTCTCAAACACAAACAACAACTAGACTCTCCAACTCCTCAAACACTTTTCTCACAAACACAACTTACCAACACACAAACAAACAGAGCAGAAGCAAATTGCTCATGGAAGGGGAACAATGGGATATACTTTAGCAAGGGAAGTGTGTGTGTGTGGTGCTTTTTAGACACAGGGCGATCCTCAAACTAAGTACACTTGGCCTTTTACCTATCTCACTGATTGCGCCGAGATAAGTTCTGCACATGCCCAGTGAGGTCCCGATTCGTGCGCGCATGCGCAGTAGGGCCGGCGCCTCATTTGCATGGGGTCACGGCTCATTACAATGAAGCACGCCCACTTCCTTCCCACTTGCAAAAACCCCGCCTTACGCCTCTGAATTTAAGTTACGCTGGCGCACATTTAGACGCAAATGCGCTGTGGATACGGCACTTACGACACCAACTTAGGGCAACGTAACTTAAATCACATAAGTTAGGACAAACTAAATTTGCACCGCTGGCTGAGGATCTGGCCCTAAATTCATACTGTTATGTAAGTCATTTACAGCATTTTGTTTATAGTAATTCCTTTTCGTGATTGAGTGTGTGAAGTTGTCCTTTTTTTATGTAGCTGGTACTCTCAATTTCTTTGAAAACATTTTCAGCACACTATACACAAAAGGTTGCCTACCCCTGCCTTCCAGCATTCAGTGATTGGCCTACAGGCATCTGTATAAGGTAACTACAGTGTATGTCACGCTTATCCCTAGGGCAGGTGGTCAGACTCTATAGCTAACGTCTGTGTTCTTCATCTATAACAGCCCCCTTTCCCATAAGGCAATCAGGCCTACCAGTACTTGGTTGCCCCCAGGCTTATACACAATGATGCTATAGTGCCTGGCAATCACACTGCGGCAGACACAAACTGAGCACAGCAAACAGGTACTTATGGTATCAGACAGGCAGAGTGGTTCAATGACAGTCCAGTTACATGGCAGGAAAGGTTCCGAATAGTCAGGGTCAATCCATAGTTGAAAAGAGAGATAGGGCCAGATCCACAAAGAACTTACGCCGGCGTATCTATTTATACGCCGCGTAAGTTCTACGATGC
The DNA here is from genome assembly GCF_905171775.1 of Rana temporaria. Taxonomy (NCBI): domain Eukaryota; kingdom Metazoa; phylum Chordata; class Amphibia; order Anura; family Ranidae; genus Rana; species Rana temporaria. The sequence goes on along the minus strand of NC_053491.1, from coordinate 198,606,464 downwards.
GCCGTCGTATTTTTGTTTTGTATCCACAAAACAAGATACGACTGAATGTGGGCTCGATCCGACTGATGTACGTCTTAGTACGCCGTCAGATCTTAGGTGCATATTTACGCTGGCCTAGGTGGCGCTTCTGTTGATTTCCGCGTAGAGTATGCAAATTAGCTAGATACGCCGATCCTCAAACATACGTCCGCCCGGCGCATTTTTTTACATTGTTTACGTAAGGCTTTTTTCGGCGTAATGTCACTCCTGGGTCTATGAGGCGTACGCAATGTTAAGTATGGACGTCGGGACAGCGTCGAATTTTCTGTCGTTTACGTCGTTTGCGTAAAACATTCGCGAATAGGGCTTTGCGTAAATTACGTTCACGTCGAAAGCATTGACTATTTGCGACGTGATTTCGAGCATGCGCACTGGGATACCCCCACCGACGGCGCATGCGTAGTTAAAAAAAAACGTCATTTACGTGGGGTCAAGATGAATTAACATAAAACACGCCCACATCTTAGTCATTTGAATTGCGCGCCCTTACGCCGACACATTTACACTACGCCGCCGTAACTTACGGCGCAAATTCTTTCTGGATACGGAAACTACGCTCTAAGTTACGGAAGCGTAGTGTATCTGAGATACGCTATGCCTGCCTAAAGATAGGCAGATCTTTGTGGATCTGGCCCATAGAGTTCAGAGAATAGGCACAAATCCAATCCGAGGTCATTAACAGAGGTATCAAAACAGCAGAACAGGGCAGAAAAGCAGTGAGATTGGAGCACATGATATATCACAGGTATGACACTGCTGGCTTGGCTGGCTTAAATCAGGTTTGGTCTCCATCAAAAAACCTTACAGGTGGACAATCAAAGCTGCATTCCTTACATGTCTCTTAGACCTCCTGAGTGGGTGGCAAATGCCACTTTACTGACCCTGAATTGATAGGTGTCAAAGTATTCTTCTCCTGGAAAAAATGATTTCAAGCTTCCTTTAGATAAAGTGTCAGGTCATTAGAACTTCTGCAGAATAGGGGGGAGTGGGGAGAAGGGAGTAGTGGCTGAGGCTACACCCGAAATATCTCCACTCAAAAGGATTTCCTGGACTATCTCAGTACTGGTAATAACAAGATACAATGTAGTATATATAAAGATAAATTGATTTATTGGAAAAATCAAATATACAATTAACATTGTTAAAATTGAACAAACAAAAGACAGACGCTCAGGGGTCCCCCAAGAGACATCTGTGTCGATTGCTAGATTGGTCAAAGTCTCGACTAGTTTCGCAGTTACCCGCTTCCTCAGGAGAACCAATCTCTAGAACAAATACAATAAGAACATGTAAACATAATAATTACACATACAGCAAATAGTATATACATAGATATAGCTAGGTAGCTTACCCACTGAATAGAAAAACAGTGTGTGAACCGTGGACGCCATACAGGATCCCCTGCGGCGGACAAAGGGGATATGGGTGGATACCTATGATGTAAAGTATAAGGTAAGAAAATAAAAAAAGGGTAAGGCAATAATGCAAGACTAGCATATCAAGGAGAAAGAACAGGGAGGGAAGGAGGAGAGAGCCTGGGAAGAGCCAGAGGGGGAGGAAAGGGGAAGAAAGAAGCAAAGGCGAGGGAAGGAGTGAAAAAAGGGGGGGGAAGGGAAAAGGGGGAAGAGGAAAAGCGGGGGGAAAGAAGGGGGGGGGGAAAGGTGGTTTAAACCATGAGGAATGGTTAGAAAAACATTGGCCCAGATTCAAGAAGCACTTGCGCCAGCGCAACCATAGGTTACGCAGCGCAAGTGCTTACTTGCTCCGGTGTAACGAGTGCTCCTGATTCAGGAACCTCGTTACACCGACTGCAGGCTAAAATCTGCGCGGCATAAGGCTCTTATGCCTCGCAGATTTTAGGCTGCATTCTTGCAGGGGCCGCTAGGGGGCGCTCCCATTGTGTATCAGCGTGTAGTATGCAAATTGCATACTACCACTGATTCACAAGCTTGCGCGGGCCCCGCGCAAGCCAGGTGCGGAGTTTCCGTACGGCTACTTTTAGCGCAAGGCTGCCCCTTCTAATAGTAGGGGCAGCCAATGCTAAAGTATTGCCGGCCTTCCCGCGCCGTGAAATTTGAATTTCACGGCGTTTGCGTAAGTGAAACGTGAATGGCGCTGAACGCCATTCACGTTCACTTAGAAGCAAATGACGTCCTTGCGACATCATTTGCCGCAATGCACGTCGGGAAAGTTTCCCGACGGAGCATGCGCTGTACGCTCGGCGCGGGAGCGCGCCTAATTTAAATGATTCCCGCCCCCGGCGGGATCATTTAACTTGCGCGCGCTTACGCCGGGCAAATTTGCTGGCGCGCCCTCACAATTCACGGAGCTACTGCTCCGTGAATCGAGGGCAGCGCAAAATATATGCGGGGGCGCAGGGCAAAATCGTTGCCCTGCTCCCCCTGCAAATATCGCGCAATTCTACTTGAATCTGGGCCATTGTTATTTTCTTTTATGTTCTTTAAATTAAGCCATACTCCACTCTTTGACACTCATTAGAACTTACTATATATACTGTATATACATATATATATATATATATATATATATATATATTAAAATAGTGACTGCATGTTACTCATTTGCTACTGGCTTTCCCTGTTCAGTGAAGTTATTTTGTCTTGAAAAATACGAATAAAGCGACATCTAGTGGAAACTTGCAGCATATAATATTATTAATAACAATAAAACTAATTTGTGTTAATCCAAGGTAAATTTACCTAAAAAATGTATATTTGTAATCAGGCAGGCTTTTTAAGGCAGAAAAGACACTATGGGCCAGATTCTCAGTCAGCGGCGTATCTTTGCCCGGGCGTAACGTATCCGATTTACGTTACGCCTCCGCAACTTAGACGGGCAAGTGCTGTATTTCCGCCTAATTAAAATTTGGATCAGGGGGGCGTGTTTTATGTAAAACTACTGTGACCCGACGTGATTGACGTTTTTGCGGAATGGCGCATGCGCCGTCCGTGGAATTTCCCAGTGTGCATTGCTCCAAAGTACGCCGCAAGGACGTCATTGGTTTTGACGTGAACGTAAATGACGTCCAGCCCCATTCACGGACGACTTTCGCAAATAACGTAACTTTTTCAAATTTCGACGCGGGAACGACGGCCATACTTAACATTGGTACGCTGCACTTATGCCTCATATAGCAGGGGCAACTATACGCCGGGAAAAGCCTAACGTAAACGTCGTAACTTTACTGCGTCGGCCGCGCGTACGTTCGGGAATTCGCGTATCTAGCTAATATGCATACTCGACGCGGAATTAAATGGAAGCGCCACCTAACAGTCAAAATAAAATGCAGTTAAGATCCGACGGCGTAAGAGACTTACGCCTGTCGGATCTAATGGATATCTATGGGTAACTGATTCTAAGAATCAGGCGCATAGATACGACGGGTCGGATTAGGACTTACGACGGCGTACATGGCGCTGCGCCGTCGTAAGTCCTTTCAGAATCTGGCCCCTTGTATATATTTAAAAAAAAGGTCTCTAACATCCACCATCTCCGTGATGTCGTCATGGAGGTGTGGAAGAGGACTCCAGTGGCAACCTGGGAAGCTCTGATGAACAAAGAGAGAAGAACGGAGGGCGCAGAACACGATAATCACTTGAATCTACAATCGATGTTAAGCCCTAACATCGATTGTAGATTCAAGTGATTATCGTGTTCTGCTGATGTTGCTGGATTTCTGCTGTACTGTCTTTTAAGGCCTGGTTTTAAACTCCATATTGTGAGTATAATGATTGATTTTAACATTTTATTAAAATTAATTTAAGCAGTATCACACTAGGTCGGTGCGCCCTCCGTTCTACTCTCTTTTTTCTTAGTTTCATGAATTCCCACGATTCTGAGGAGGGCTGCAAGACTCTGGAAGATACCTTTTAATTGAACTACACCACCTCATAGCACTTTTCAAAAAATACCGGAGCGCAAGAGATTTGTTTTTGTTTGTAAGCTCTGATGAACTCCTTTCCCAAGAGGGTTAAGGCAGTGCTGGAAAATAATAGTGGCCACACAAAATATTGACACTAAGGGCCCAATTTGGACATTTTCACTTAGGGGTGTACTCACTTTTGTTGCCAGCGAATTAGACATTAATGGCTGTGTGTTAAGTAATTTTGAGGGGACAGCAAATTTACACTGTTATACAAGCTGTACATTCACTACTTTACATTGTAGCAAAATGTAATTTCTTCAGCGTTGACACATAAAAAGATATAATAAAATATTTACAAAAATGTGAGGGGTGTACTCACTTTTTTGAGATACTGTATATAATGGAGCTGATTATATATATATATATATATATATATATATATATATATATAACAAATTTAAAAAATGTCTGCCAAACACAATTTTTAGGTCCAATGTCCACAGAGTGATACCAATCACCATTATGATAAATGTGATATATGTTTCTTCTCCTGCATATCAGAATTCACTAGTGACATGCGTGCACTCTACGTTGTGAGAGAACGAAAGGATCACCTCCTTCTATGACCTCATGATCTATAGTGAGGTCAAAAGCTCATGATCTATAGTGAGGTCAAATCTCATGATCTACGCAGGGCCGTCTTAATAGCATCATGGGCCCCTGGGCAAAGTAATGCTCAGGGGCCCCTACAATGGAGACAGTGCAGGTAAACAGAAATCAAGTAGGTAGGAGGTAGGGGATATCTAGGGTGTAGAGGGGTCAGAGTGCTGGGGGGATATCTAGGGTGTAGAGGGGTCAGAGTGCTGGGGGGATATTTGGGGTGCAGAGGGGTCAGAGTGCTGGGGGGATATCTGGCGTGTAGAGGGGTCAGAGTGCTGGGGGGATATCTGGGATGTAGAGGGGTCAGAGTGCTGGGGGGGGGGGATATCTGGGATGTAAAGGGACAGCCGGGCTCAAGGACCAGCTTCCTTGGGGAAAGGGCAGGGGCCCCCCAAGCAGCTAGGGCCCCTGGGCAGTGCCCAGGTGTGCCCTCTCATTAAGACAGCCCTGATCTATAGTGAGCTTTATGTAGCTCAACCTCTGGGCTGGTGTTAGGGACTGAAAATCCGAACATTTCTCCTTTCACTTCACACACTGTTCATACAGTATAAGCATAAGGCATATGGAAAACAAAAGGGGACTCTTGGTACTTTTATTCTAGCAAACGATGGGTTAAAAACACTTACAAAGTAAAAAAGCACATCAAATGCAATATACAGAGCTTCACAATGTCAATTGTATACCTTTTTATGACCTTTTTGCCTGGAGCATCATCAACACAGCAAATTTGTCCTTTTTCTATAAATAGTAGGGCTAAACAGTCCTATACCTGTGCAAAAATGGACAAAGAATTAGTGAAAAACTAACTAGTGATAAAAATTAAACAGTGTGCTGAAAACATTTTTGAAATTGTAAATTTTAGGAGTTCTTGATATAAGGCTAACTACAGCCAAGAGATAGTAAAAAAAAAAAAAAGAGTATAATTGATAACCGCGCTCTCAATATTTTTCAATAATTTTTGTTATTGAGAATGCGGTTATTACTTTAATAAATGTGTCCTTATATCCATAATGCATAGATAGATAGATCACTGTATAAAGAAGTCGATTTTTTTTTTAGAGGTGGGAAACAACTTTGAACTGCTGTCTGTCTGTGTGGGCTGTCTTGACTGTAAAACAGGGAAAAAGGTATCCCCCTTTATGGAGGACAGACAGCAGGACCTTTTTGCCCAGAGCATCATCAACACAACAAATGTGCCAATTTTTCCATGATCCATAGAGAGATATAGCTCAAGTCAGGGCTGGATCTAGGGGGGTGCTGGGATGTACTATGCTCCCCGCAGATTTTAATCATGCCTTGTACAGTGTGAAACCTTGGTGATGCCAAGTTGGCATGGCTGTACCATACCACGTCCCTATCCATTGCACCATATTATTTGTTTTTATGGTGCAGGGAGTGGACCAGGACACACCATATCATTCATTGCTTTAGTGCTGGTAGGCAGGCACCATTTAAATGCATCATGTTGATCCAGGGTCTTTTCTGGAGAGGATGGAATCCTGCTTCCATCTGGATCGGCTCTGTGTTCTTCCCTTGCCATGATGCTTCAGCTGTGGTAAAAATTTGATGGTATAACTCTATTTGTGAAGGAAGATGACTCTGATGTGATGGGGGAATCTGATGTGAATGGGGTTTCTGACGCTGATGTGTTATTATGATATAATGGGAGGACTCTGATGTAATGATGGGGAACTCTGACTGACATGAAAGAGTAACTCTAATGTGAAGGTGGGATCTAATGTGATGGGGACTGACTCCAATGTGATGGGAGCACTCTGATGTAATGGAGCTGATTCTGATGTGATGGGGGCTGACTCTGATGGGGTTGGGGTATTCTGATGTGATGGAGAAACCCTGGTGTGATCTGATGGGGTATTCTGATGCTTTGGGAGGTCTTTGACATGGAAGGGGAACTCTAATGTAAGGGAGGGGGCTCTAATTTAAATGGGGTCACTCTGGTGCAATGGGGCTGATTATGATGTGATAGGGGTTGACTGTGATGTGATGGGGCCTGACTTTGATGTAATAGGGGGCTCTAATGAGGGGGAGGGGCACTCATGTGACGGGGTCTCTAATATGAGGCGGGGACTCCAATGTGATCAGGGGACTCTGGTGTGATGGGTCTGACTATGAGGTGATGGAGGTCTCTGGTGTGATAGGGGCTGACTCTGATGTGATGGGGCCTGACTCTGATGTGATTGGGGCTGGATGTGATGGAGCTGACTCTGGTGTGATGGGGGGGCTTCCTGGTGTGATATGATGGGGGTATTCTGATGTGCTGGGGGGTATTTGACATGAAAGGGGAACTCTAATGTAAAGGTGGGAGGGGGGGCTCTGATTTGATGGGGGCTGACTCTGATGAGATGAGTAGACTTTGATGTAAATGGAGGCACTCTAATGTATTGGGAGGACTCTGATGTGATGGGGGGGGGGGCTCTAATGTGAAGGGGTGACTCTAACATGAAGTGTGAACACTGACATAATGGGGAAACTGCAATGTGAAAGGAGGAATACTGATATGAAGGAAGGGGACTCTGATGTGATGGGCGAGACGATTAAATGGACAGACTCTGATTTGATGGGGGCACTCTGGTTTAATGAGGGCAACTACAATTTAATAGGGGGACTTTAATGTGTAGGGGTGTACTGGTGTGAAGGGGAGCTCTGATGTAATGGAGAGGCTTTTATGTAAAGGGTGCTGTAACAGCTTGTGTAAAAGGGACATCGACACTGATAATCAGGGCACTGATTATCAGTGTCCTGATTATCAGTGCAGCCCCACCAGTGCCCACCAGTCCTGCCAATCAGTGCTCATCAGTCCTGCCAATCAATGCCCATCAGTGTCATCTAATAGTGCACCTCAATGCTGCCTATTAGTGCCCATTAGTGCTGCCTATCAGTTCTCTTCAGTGTTGCCTATCAGTGACTCCTATCAGTGCAGCCTCATCAGTGTCCATCAGTTCAGCCTATCAGTACACATCACTACGGCCTCATAAGTGCAGCCTATCAGTACCCATTAGTGCAGCCTATCAGTACCCATCGGTGTGGCCTCATCAGTTCAGCCTATTAGTACTAAGGATGAGCTTTGGCGTGTTCGCATGCTACACGTGCAGAGCCCACCAGGAAGTGTGCACGGCGCTGCGCTAATCACAGCCAGGTAGACATTGTCCCGATGCTCGGCTGCAGAGATCGGGAAATGTCTCCCTGGCTGTGATTAGCGCAGCGACGTGCACACTTCCTGGCCGGCTCTGCACATGTAGCATGCAAACACGCCAGAGCTCATCCTTAATCAGTACCCATCAGTGCGGCCTCATCAGCGCACATCAGTAAAAGAGAAAAATTACCTGTTTGCAAAATGTTATAACAAACTATGAAAAACATTTTTTTTCTCAAAATTTTTAGTCTTTTTTGGTTTATTTAGCAAAAAAAATACCAGTGGTGATTAAATGCCATCAAAAGAAAGCTCTATCTGTGTAAAAAAAATGATAAAAATGTGAAATGGTGTACAGTGCTGCATGGCCGCACAATTGTCATTCAAAGTGTGACAGAGCTAAAAGCTGAAAATTGGCCTGGGTGGGAAAGGAGTAAATGTGACGGTAGGCAAAAAAGAAAAGAAAAGAAAAAAAAGCGCGGTGATCTTTTGTTGTCCAGGTGGATCTCCATCTCTAAAAAGTTTGCCTACCCCTGATCTAAGGTTAGGTGTATTCTATTGAACTAGATGTATTATACCAAAATAGCCAGCAGAGGGTGCTATTCCCGACATTTACGATTACCTGCACTTCATACCTCCTAGCACAAGAGGGAGCAGTTCTCCTTCTCCCTTTTCCGTCCCGGCCATCTCGTCTTTCCTCCTCTCTGCTTTCCCTCTCGCAGCCATTTCCTGCTCTCTCCGGCGGTGTGTTCGAGTAGCATTCCGCGGGGAAATTTTTTCTGGTTTGTAGGTGAGCGGTGGATTCAGCGTCGGCATGGTGAGTAGTGGGGGAGCCGTACACATGGCTGGTGGGGGTGTGGGAGCCCTTAGTCACCAGTGATTGGGCATGGCGCGCGGAGCATTTGACACTCCATTCTCTGCACAGTAACAAAGCACATGGCTGATCTCATACATCTCACACACACCTACTCTGCTACAGGCTGCTTACACCGGATCTGTACCACAGTGAATGGTTGGCAGGCTTTCCTTTCTAAATACAGTATGCTGTCTGCAACGATGCCACACTATGAATGGGTTTTGTCCCCTTTGGGAAACGTCTCACTTCCTGTCCTATATACACACACGCCACAGGAAATAAGAGGATATATCTTATCTAAATAAGGAAATCTCCAGGAACAAGTGTCCCCATTAGGAGATTTCACCCCTTTCCTTGTCTGGTGACAACGTTGGATTTCCCATCACTTCCTGTCTTATACACACAACAGGAAGTAAGCGATCTTTCCTAAATAAGGAAATCTCCAGGAACAAGTGTCCCCATTAGATTTCACCCCCTTCCTTGTCTGGTGACAACCTTGGATTTCCCATCACTTCCTGTCTTATACACACAACAGGAAGTAAGCGATCTTTCCTAAATAAGGAAATCTCCAGGAACAAGTGTCCCCATTAGATTTCACCCCCTTCCTTGTCTGGTGACAACCTTGGATTTCCCATCACTTCCTGTCTTATACACACAACAGGAAGTAAGCGATCTTTCCTAAATAAGGAAATCTCCAGGAACAAGTGTCCACATTAGAATATTTCTGGTCACAGCTCAAAAACTTGGATTTTCCATCTTTTTGTAGCGGAAACAGTGCTCACTAGGACTGATGGTGACAGTGTAACTAAAGGCAAAGCTTCTTTTTCTTCAGATTTAGAATGAGGGGTTAGAATCTCTGTGAGGCTTTTATGCTGTCTGTATCTCTAATTGTGACCAGGAATGGAAGTGATGATGAATCCAAAAGTTGTCACAGGACTTAGAATAGAAGGAAAATCTTCCAGTGACATCTATGGATTTCCCTTATGTCAGAAAGATGTGCTCTCATTTCCAATGGAGTCCACAGGAAGTAAATGTTATCTGTCTTTTTTTTATTTTTTTTTCCCTCCCCTATAGTTGAATGTCCATTGTTGGGGCACAGACAGGATTCAAAGCCTGACGGGGGGAACATTTTAGGGCCGGTTCACACCAGAACGCAGTGCAGGGTCCGTGTGTTTCCCGCACTGCCTTTGTGATCTGCTGGTACCAATGTAATGTTAACAGGACACCAAAGCGAATGGTACCACTTATGTGCAGCACACCTTGTAAAAGTAGTTCATACAATATTTTCTCCACTTTCCAGGGCTGCAAAATTGTGCTGTCTGGGAATCGCACAAGAACCAGCCCTTAAAGCGGTAGTAAAGTCTGCTTAAAGCAGAAGTCCGCCCAAATTTTTTTTTAAAAACCAGCAGCTACACATCCTGCAGATGCTGGCTTTTAATAGGACACTTGCCTGTCCTGGAGTCGCAGAAATGTCGGCACTGCAGCTCTTTCCATCAGCTGTCGGGTGCTGCCGCCGCCTCCATTGCGAGTAACAGAAACCGGCAGTGTAGCCTTATGCCGTGAACCCTACTGCGCATGCGTAAGGGCCCCACTCCTCCTTTCCAACTAGCCCGGCGACGGGAAGGAGGGAGCCCTGCGGAGACATCATGGGTCGCGGCGTGGACTCCTGGAAGTGGGAACAGGATACCTGTCGAAGAAGAAAGTCGCCAATTGTGGCACCGGAGGGGGGGAAAGGAGACAAATGAGCAGAAATTCCACTTTTGGGTGGAACTCCTTTAAAGTCGAAGTTCTGCTTGTTTGCCAAATCCCATTATTTTTGGGGAGGGAAGTGGGTACCTGTTTTTGACAGGTACCCTCTCCCACTTTCGCCTGGATCACCTGGGCTATCTGAGCGGACATTCACCCCCACCTCCTTCCTCTGCAGCCTTCTGGGACGCATTACAGCTCCCAGAACACTGTAGGATCATTCACACCGTGCAGAGCGGCTCAAACATGTGGCTTCACAGCCAGTTTCCCTTGGGCCCCTTTTCACACTTATTTTTTTTTTTTTTTCATGATTTTTGTCGCAAATTTCAGGGATTGTCTGTGTAGACCTCAACTCGCATGAAAGTTGGACCAAAGTAGTACGGGGACTACTATGAAGTTGGCATGACTTGAAGTCGCACATATATGAATGCTTATCATTGGGGAACGACTTGTCATGCGACTTTGCAGTCCCAAGTCGCACAAATGTGAAAGGGGCCTTGGTAAAATGGTTGTAAAGTGTTTTTTTTTCTTAATGCATTAATGTATTAAGATAAAAACCTTCAGTGTGCAGCAGTTGCAACAGCACCCCTAATACTTAACTGAGCCTTGTCTCTCTCCAGTGACGTCCACGAGTTCCTCAGCCATCCGGGACTCTCCTCCTGATTGGCTGATGCACAGCAGTGCCATTGGCTCCTGCCGCTGTCAATCAGCCAAATCACGGCTCCATGTCTGGATGGACTCAGAGAGTTATGACTTGGCTCGGGTGCCCCCGTAGCGAGCTGTTTGCTGTGGGGGCAGTCGACAGGAGGTAGAAGCCAGGTGAGCCGGACTACTACACAGAGCAGTTAAGTATAACATGTTTGTTATTTTTAGAGAAAAATAGACCGGCTCTGAACCTAAAATGTCTGTTCTTTTTTTAATCATAAAAGGTTAGGGTCAGTATATTTTAGGTAGGATTAAACAAAAACATTTTTAAAATATTATTGGTATCGGTGTGTTTTAAGTAGGATAAATAAAGCAAAACGTGCGCCATTGTTTCTCGGCCCTGCTACAGGTGCAAACAAATAAACACGTATGTGGTATCACTGCAATCAGGAGCATTTATTTTGTGGTGTTCTTTGGTGGTAGGTTATGGTAACAGCATGAAATATACAGCGACATTTTTTTTTTTTTTTTTTTTTTTTTACAGGAGCGCTGCTTTTAGTTGCAATGATATGTACCGTTTGACTAAAAATCAAAGTTGCAAAATTTGTGTTCAGGTTTTAAGATTAGGTTTATCCTCCATCAATAAGGGGTTAATGATTAGAATGTGTTTAAAGCATAGGATAGCAAAAGCCAAATGTTGTAGCTATGTGTATACACTTCCTAAATGTGGTGATGTTCTTACAAGTTATTTTTGGCTTTTTAGAGTTTGCCACTCAACCCAAAACCATTCCTTAATGGTCTTACTGGTAAGCCAGTAATGGTGAAACTGAAGTGGGGTATGGAGTACAAGGGATACCTGGTCTCTGTGGATGGATACATGAACATGCAGGTAATACATTTTCTGTCAAACAATATACTCTGAAAGACATTTTATACTGGTGATTGCATAGCTGTAGTGCTTTCATACCCCCCAGTGAAGGGATAAATTCTAACATTCTAGACATTGCTCTGGTGATCGTCAGTTGCCAGTCTGCTTTTATAAAATCTCAACTGACCTTTCAAAACCCTGAAATGGCTGGTGTAATAGTTGACCACGTGTGCAACACAATGGAAACTGCAGACTCAAATAGAAGCTAGATGGCTATAAGGGTTGGCTGTAGTTCCACAGGAAGAATATCTACAGTGGGTGACATAAGACGCACTTAGCCATTTGAGTTGTGCCTGCACGCTAAGACTTCTTTCACACTGAGGAGTTTTTCAGGCGTTTTAGCGCTACAAATAGCTCCTGAAAAACTCCTGCCCTGCAGTCTGTGTGAAAGCCCGAGGGCTTTTACACTGGAGCGGTGCGCTAGCAGACCGCTCCAAAAGTCCTGCTAGCAGCATCTTCGGAGCGGTGTGTTTACCGCTCCTTCCCATTAAAAGCAATGGGAAACCGCGGTAATACTGCTGGCAATGCCGGCGGTATTGACCCTTATTCCGGCCGCTAGCGGGGGTTTAAACTGCACCGCTAGAGGCCGAATGCCGCCGCAATTCTGACGGTATAGCGACGCTAAAAATAGCGTTGCTATATCGTTAGCGCACCTCCCGCCCCAATGTGAAAGGGGCCTAACAGTACCTCCCTAATTATCTTTTTTTTCTCCAATTGGAAATGTAGATTATAAATGGCAATTAGTATAGAGCCCCATACAAGGGTTAAAAGAGCACTGTATTTGTGTGCATGGTGTCTGAATGCTCTTCAGAACTTGGAGCAGCATGTTGGGCTCTCTTTCCATGTTTTACATTACCATGCTGTGTTCTCCTAGTTGCATAGTAGGCAAGGTTGAAAAAAGACACCAGTCTTGGTGGGGGGGCGGGATAGTCTGTTGTTGAGGGGCTTCCATTCCGATCTGACTGAACCTTTTTTTCAGGGTGTTCAGACCTTTAAATGCATGGTTTACTTCCATGTTCATAAATTACATTAGTTGTTTTCTCTGTTTACACAGCAATGCTACATGAGTACAGTAACATTTAGGTGGGCTTTATCTTGCAAACCTAATATGTATTATATAAGGGTACACATGGAGGAAAGGGCATATAGCTGCGGCATAGATTGTATAGCTTATCGGTGTTTCCCAGTTGTTGCCTTTATTCATCCAGTAAAATGCAATTCCTCTGGTACCTGCTACCAGAAGCTGTCACATGAGCACCTTCTTTCACAAGGCACTTAAATTTTGAGCATTGCCGTGTACCATAGAGTGAAAGTACCATCCACTTACACATGTTTATATGGTTAATATATTTTATTATATTATAATATTTCTGTTACAGCTCGCCAATACAGAAGAGTATATTGATGGGGCATTATCCGGACATCTTGGCGAAGTTCTAATAAGGCAAGTATTCTACTTTCTCTGCTCTGATGAAATGTAAATACAGATGCCACATTATTTTGTATTAAAGCCCAACTCCAGTTAAAATATTTTAGCATTTTGGATTTTTTTAATTTAGCCTTCATTATTTAAGGTACCTGCATGCTAGGCAATTGGCCCTGGGACATGGGACTGGTATTTTAGCTGAGGATGGAGGGCACGGGTGCACCATCCAACCCCACGGCAGATAGCCTGTCAAACTCTGAGAGGCTGGCAACTGCTGTGGTTGGACTATGCACCTTTATGGGCTACTTCTGTTTGGGCAGTATGTGCCCAGAGATGAACTTCCAGAACACAAGTCTGCCGTCAAGTGTTTGCCCTCATCTTAGTATATAAACGTAAGCCAGTGTTGCTTATTGCAGGGCTCGACAAATCCCGGGCGCCAGGTCGCCATGGCGACTAGAAATAGGGTCCTGGCGACTTGGCTTGGAAGGGGGCAAAATATATATATATATATATATATATATATATATATATATATATATATATATATATATATATATATATATATATATATATATATATATATATATATATATATATATATATATTCACTGCCATCTTTTTCCCTCTAATTAGAACCCCCAAACATTATATATATTTTTTATCCTAACACCCTAGAGAATAAAATGGCGATCATTGCAATACTTTCTGTCACGCCGTATTTGCGCAGTGGTCTTACAAGCGCACTTTTTTGGGAAAAAATTACACTTTTTTTAATTAAAAAATAAGACAACAGTAAAGTTATCCCCATTTTTTTAATATTATGAAAGATAATGTTACGCCGAGTAAATTGATACCCAACATGTCATGCTTCAAAATTACGTCCGCTCGTGGAATGGCGACAAACTTTTACCTTTTTAAAATCTCCATAGGCGACGTTTAAAAAATTCTACAGGTTGCATGTTTTCAGTTACAGAGGAGGTCTAGGGCTAGAATTATTGCTCCCGCTCTACCAATCGCGGCGATACCTCACATGTGTGGTTTGAACACCGTTTACATATGCGGTCGCTGCTCACGTATGTGTTCGCTTCTGCGCGCAAGCTCGTCGGGACGGGGCACGTTTTCTGGCTCCTAACTTTTTTAGCTGGCTCTTAGATTCCAAGCAAATTTGTCAACCCCTGGCTTATTAAATACCTGTGGGGATGTGTTTTGAGTGGGTCAAGTCACCTCTGTTAACCCTTATACTGCTAGGGCTACACCATCTTCTGGGTCCCTGTCCCATATTCCCCAAACTGTCTGGCTGTTGAAGCATTGAATGCAGTGTGATCTGTACTGCATTTGATCAATTGGAGGACAGGTGAAACATGGGGGTCTCATTTAAGAGAACCGGTCACCAGAGATCATCACTCTGGGTACCTTTTGTACCCTATGTGATTAAAAACAAGTTAAGCAAAAAAAGTGTTCCAACCAAGCATGTAATGTCTCGCATACATGCACATATGAATGTAAATGCACGCGTTGGGGCACCAATGCACAAAAACCAGAGCTCCTGCACAAACTGATGACCCGTAGGGGCTTTTAAAGCATCACCCATGGAAAATATAGGGTACTGAGTTTTATCGCAATTTTACAAGTGCACGCAAAAACTTTTGAGTAGGACTTCCTGTCCCACTTCCTCCTTCCGCCTAGGTGACTCCTCCTCTCCCTCTCCTGGGATACGTGACAGGTCCCAGAAGATTGCTTGTCCACTAGGAGCGCAACTCGCGCACTGTGTGCCCGGCCATGAAGCCGAAAGCTGTCCCGGCCAGGTGCCCACAGTGGCTTTGACGGCGCCGGTGGAGTGGAGCGACGCTCCGAGCGATTACATCGCTGGACCATGGGGTAGGTAAAGCCTGGAATGCCAGCAGCTAAACTTTTTGTAGGTGCAGACTTAATAAACAACAAAAGCCTGGAACTCCGCTTTAAGAATAGTATGAGGGATACAAATGCGCTTGTGGTACATACTGTTTAGTCTACAAGAACAACTATTGTTGCAAACAAAATTGTGCTTTATCTGCTTTAATTGGGAGTGATTAATTTTAACAATGTCTCTTCTTGTAGGTGTAATAATGTATTATATATACGTGGAGTAGAAGAGGAGGAAGAAGATGGCGAGATGAGAGAATAAAGCAATTTCCAATTAGTTTTGTAAATTTTATTTTGTTTCTTGAAACTTCTCTTTCGAGGTTATTGTTGGACTTTGATTTTCTATGTTTTGTTAAAAAAAATAAACAGATTTTTTTTCACACTTTCTTTCGTATGTGCCTGCTCTCAGAAATCCTCCTTTCCAGAAACATTGTCTTGATTTGATTAACCACTTCCATACCGGGCCTATTCTGGCACTTCTCTCCTACATGTACAAATCATAATTTTTTTGCTAGAAAATTACGCAGTACCCCCAAACATTATATGTTTTTTTAGCAGACACCCTAAGGAATAAAACGATGGTCATTGCAACGTTTTATCTAGTACGGTATTTGCGCAATAATTTTTCAAACACCCTTTTTGGGGGAAAAAATTGTTTCATGAATTAAAAAAATAACAAAACAGTAAAGTTAGCCCAATTTTTTGGTAAAATATGAAAGATTAGGTTACACCGAGTAAATAGATACCTAACATGTCACGCTTTAAAATTGCGCACACTCATGGAATGGCGCCAAACTTCGGTACTTAAAATATCTCCATAGGCAAGGCTTTGAAATTTTTTACAGGTTACCAGTTTAGATTTACAGAGGAGATCTAGTGCTAGAATTGTTGCTGCCACTCTAACGGACGCGGCGATACCTCACATATGTGGTTTAAACTGTGTTTACATATGTCGGCGGGACTGGCGTGTGCGTTCGCTTCTGCGCGCGAGCTACCGGGGACAGGGGCGTTTAATTTTTTTTTTTTTATTATTTATTTATTTTACATATTTTTTTACACTTTTTTTTTATTTATTTTTTATTACTTTTATTCCTATTACAAGGAATGTAAACATCCCTTGTAATAGGAACGTGTGTGACAGGTACTCTTTATGGAGAGATGCGGGGTCAATAAGACCCCACATCTCTCCTCCAGGCTGGAAACCATGAGATCGGTGAAAAAAATTAACTGATCTCATGAATAATGTGGCTTACAGCCGCAATCGCAGCTTTGTTTACTTACGGGACCCGGGCGTGACGTCATCACATCGCGCCCGGGTCCTCCGACGGTCATAGAGATGACTGGTGACCATCTGGTCACCAGTCATCTCTATACTTCCTGCCAGCTTCGGACGAAGCATCTGATGGCGGCGGGAGGGGGGGAATGTCCCCTCCCGCCACCTGTAAGAACGATCTAGCAGCGGAACCGCCGCTATGATCGTTCTTACGTTGTGCAGAATCGCCGGCACAAGAGATGGATATCTGGATGATGCCTCTCGCTGCAGGCATCATTCAGATATCCCCCTTCAAAGTCCAGGACGTCATATGACGTCCACTCTGGATGGTAGAGACACTTTGTGGACGTCATATGACGGTGGCTGGTATGGAAGTGGTTAAACAATACTACATTTAAGCTGTCGTGCAAATGATTCTTTCAAAATCATCGCTTGCTAAGAAAAAAATTGTATATTTATATATGATTGTTTTTATTTTTTTAAGTTGTAATTATTTTTAGTGCATGTTCAGGCAAAATGTTTCTCCTGTTAGCTTTGGATACAAAGGGTAGGGTTATAACCCATCAAGATTTTTATTAAAAAAAGCTTTAGTCCCCTTTCACACTTGTGCAACCTGAAAGTTGTGTGATTTTGATGCGACTTGAAGCAATGCCTGTGTAATCTTGAGGTCTATGGACCTCAAGTCGGACCAAAGTAGTACAGGGACTACTTTGAAGTCACACAGATATGAATGGTACTCATTGGAAATAATTGGGTACAACTTGCCATGTGACTTTTCAGTCCCAAGTCGTACAAGTGTAAAAGGGGCCTTACCCTCACTTCTTCCCTGCTGAGCACTTTTTACCATATAGAAAGTTAGAAGAAGCCTACAACACAGGCAGAAATTAAAAAATATTTTCTTGAACCACTTCACGACTGCCCCATAGCAGATTTACTGCTACAGGGCAGCCGCTCTGTGCAGAATCACGTGTGTATGTATATGTGTATGTATATGTATGTATGTGTATGTATATATATATATATATATATATATATATATACACACACCTGCACTTCCAGGTTTTGGGCCGCCACCAGCTCACTCCCGCTGTGATTTTATACAGTGGGTCTCACGGACGCGACGTCCACTGGGAACTGCCCCACAGTTGGTAAGCACACTCTAGGCACACATTAAAGTGGAGTTCCACCCAAAAGTTTAACTTCTGCTCATTTGTCCCCTCCCCCCCCTTTCGGTGCCACATTTGGCACTGGGGTGGGGGGGGGGATCAGGATGCCTGTCTTTGGCAATCGGAACTTAAATATAACCCTTTAGCAAACAAATTAGAAACATGCAAAGAGGCACAATATGCAAAGCATAAAGTGCCACAGCCCTCCTAATACTTAACTGAGCCCTATCTCAGTCCTGTGATGTGCACGAGTGCCTCGGCTGCACGGGACTCTCCCTCCTGATTGGCTGAGACACAGCGGTGCCATTGGCTCTCGCTGTCAGTCAGTTAGCCAATTGGGAGAGAAAGGAGATGGGACCAAAACGCAGCTGTGTCTGGCAAACGCAGCTGTGTCTGAATGGATATATGGAGCTGCGACTCGGGTGCTACTATAGCAAGCTGCTTGCTGTGAGGGCACCTGGCAGGAGGGAGGTGCCAGGAGCGCTAATGAGGGACCTGAGAAGGAGGGTCTGGGCTTCTCTGCAAAACCAAATGCACAGAGAAGGTAAGTATAACATGTTAATTTTAAAGGGGGGAGAATAGACTTTAATATCGCCTTAAATGCATGGAGGGACATTTATCAGGCAAATTAGCCGCACGATTAATCACAAATTGGACTGCATCTCTTTCAGCAAAATCTGCCGTTTTTTACAGCTCTGTGCTTCTGTATTCCTGGGCAGCTAAGTGTAACAGTTTCCAAAGTTCAAGATTTTTACTGATACTTTATATGAGAGAGATTGTCCAATCCAAATAGATTCATAATTAAGAAGTGGTCAGTGTCAGGTTTAAAGCGGCAGCAACCAAAGAAGGAATTTCTGATTTGGTCTGTAACCTTGTAACAAAATTGTCTCACAAAGCATCTTACTGCTCCTGTTTATCATCCCTTTTGCCTTGTAACAAAAAGGATACAGCTCCCCCAAAGATTTTTATTTTAGTCATATGAATGTTATATTCTGTTACCAAACTTTTTTATTGAAATACAACCAACCGTATAAAGTATGAGCACAACAGTCGGAACCTCGATTTGCATATTACATCGGATTGCCTGTAGGGCCAAAATCCCAAATTAAGTAACCTGTACAAAAAAAAAGTACAGTAATTGATCATGGTATCATAAGGCTAAGGGCCAGTTCACACCAGACTTGGTTCCGTGCGCATTTTTTCTGCACTAAAAATGCATGCACAGTGTTTTTCATGTATTCCAACGGCTCTAGTTCACACCATGCAGTCAGTTTCTGGTGTGAACTAGAGCCGTTGGAATACATGGAAAACACTGTGCATGCATTTTGTGCAGAAAAAAAGCACACGGAACGGTGTCTGGTGTGAACTGGCCCTAATAGAACAAGGTATCTGTAAATGTATCAAAGCCTAAGTCCACCTTTTTGGGCACGATTTTATTTTTCATAAATAGAAGCCTTTTGTAATGTAATTTCTGCCCAAACTATCCCAATGTGCTTATCTCTCACTTAACCTTTTCTAGAGAAGCTTTGAGATTTCATCAGTTTGACTGTTTTTTTGATGCCATCACCTCCTGTAGATCATGTGACATCAATGAAGCGTTGAAATCCCATCATATGCTGCCTTGTGGGATCACAGAAAAGGGCATTATAGTGTGTTCACCACTCTGGACCATGCCTCCCTTATTACTATATCACCTTCCACCCACTGTCTACAATCCTCTTTGAGATCCACCATTACCATGTAGTGCAAGGGCCTGTCTCGTGATACAAATTGTTAGATTGCTCAGGTGTGTCCACCTATTCCATATGTCTGGTAAAGCTAAAGGAAACTGTACAGATTGTACAATCTGATTGCATTGTGTAAGGCCAGCTTTATACAAGTAAATAGAAGGGAATGGACAGACGCTCAGCTGTCAGGCCCCATTCACATCTCTCACATGCTGTTTTTGGGCGTTTTGTAGCATTTTCACTCATCATGCATATGGCAGCCCATTCACTTGAAAGGTGGCCATACATGACACAATCTGATTGTTTAATCTCTGTACGATTTCCTTTAGCTTTACCAAAACGATACGAGAACACACCATCTATCCAATCGGGCAGGCACTATATAGTTATTGGCAGATCTAAAGGAGATTGTATAGTGAGCTTTACAGAACCCAGGACATTTTTCTCCTGTTTTCAATACTATGGCTCTGATCCACATAGGCTGTTAGCTGATCGCTCCGCTCCTGCACGTTCTGCAAAATAAATGATCTATGCAAGATGAAGTTGGGGTGGGAAAAAAAAAAAACGATCACTGGCTGTGTATTTAGTGAGAACGGTGATTGCTTATTGCATTGGAAATACATGCACGTGCAGGGGTGGGTGGTCATCTGGTGAACTCCTTCCTGAGTCTTAACAGTTTTCACATACTAAGGGCCATCCAGGAAGTTAGGGAGAGGTTTTTGTTATACAGCAAGCACTGACACTGAGGTAAGGGCTGGTTTAGGACAAATCAAATGCTTTTTCTTATCTGTAAAAGTATATGAATGCTATATTTGTACAAAGGGGAGCTTGAATTTCAGAAAAAACAGCGTCTTTAAGGCTATTTTCAAATCTCATTGGACACATTGGCTGAAAACTGTCACTTGTTGAAAATTCAAATAAGTATTTTTGTCCTGGTATGTTAGTTTTGTGAAATAAGCCTAATATTAGGGGGGGGGGGGGGGGCATTAACAAAAGGTGGCTCAAAGTTTATGCCTGCTCCATTCTTCCAAGTGAATAAAATTAAGCAGACCCTGCTCCTAATTAGGGATGAGCCGAACACAAGCGCCCCCCCCCCCCCCCCCCCCCCGTTCCTTTAAATATTGTACCTGCTGGGTGTCTATATTCTGCCTGTGAAAACGTCTTTGAGAACCCGGGTCTTGCCCCAGGGAACATGTATCAATGGAAAAAAAGTTTTAAAAACGGTCGTTTTTCCTGGAGCAGTGATTTTAATGATGCTTAAATAAAAAAATAAAAAAAATTAAAAATTATTTTAAATATCGTACCTGCTGGGTGTCTATAGTATGCCTGTGAAGTGGCACGTGTTTAGCTATGTCCCTGCACAAAATGAGATTACTATAAGAAAAAAGTTAATTTAAAACTGCTTGCCGCTTTAATGTAATGTCTGGTCCCTGCAATATGGATGAAAATCATTGAGAAAAATAGCACAGACACAGACAGTACACACCAATGCTGTATCTTGGCCTAGGCCAGCACTTTGCAGGGGGGCAGCATGAAAAGAGTCCCCGCCGGCTGGCTCTACACTTTTAGTGTAGCGCCAGTCTTATGAGGTGGATTGGGCCGCAAAGACAAACCGGTCTGGCACCCCCATAAAGTGGCCGCACTGCTGCCAGTATGATGGGGATGGTGTAGACCCAAGGTACACTGACATGATCATCTATACCTGGCAGGTAGGTAGTAGGACTCTCCTGCAATGCTTTGCTTGTGTCAGTTGTAATTAAGGAATCTTAATTTTATTTCTGTGGATTTCTGAAAAATAAACAGATGGATTTATTTGTTCCTGCCCCCAATCCTTCCTTTGCTCACTGCCCGGACCACATACCTTCATCACCGTGCTATATGTTTTCTGCTGCCCCACTGGCATGGTTATATCCTCTTAGTCCTTCATAAATTTAGCAGAAATTTGTGCTTGAAGTAAAACTATAGGCAACACTTTTTTTGCCATTTTGGATAGAGTAATGAACCGTTATAGCCCCTGTTTTTTGCCATCTGTTCATTTCCCTTTATTTTTTGCCCCATAGCCAAACAGGAAGTGAGAGGAAATCTCTGCAGATTAAGGGAATCCCTCCCCCCCCCCCCCCCAAGGCCCTTATAACTAGTGTCCCCACTGGGAAATTTCAGGGCAGGTCTTAAACAGGAAGGGGTGGATCATATTTATATTAGGGGTTGCACGAGTTAGGTCAGGCCTAGGGCAGCACAAAACCTAAATACACCACTGGTACACACACCACGTAGCTTTAGGTGCACACTGCAGAGGACACGGGAAGTACACAATACATAGCTTTAGGTGCAATCTGCAGAGGACACGGGCAGTACACATCAAGTAGCTTTAGGTGCACACTGCAGAGGACAAAGGCAGTACACACACTACGTAGCTTTAGGTGCAAACTGCAGAGGACACGGGCAGTACACACCAAGTAGCTTTAGGTGCACACTGCAGAGGACAAAGGCAGTACACACACTACGTAGCTTTAGGTGCAAACTGCAGAGGACACGGGCAGTACACACCAAGTAGCTTTAGGTGCAAACTGCAGAGGACAAAGGCAGTACACACACCACATAGCTTTATGGTGCACACTGCAGAGGACACAGGCAATACACCACGTGAGAATACTGCAGCTAGCACAATCACCTGCCTGCCAGTAAATTAGGAAGAGTTGATCTAGCTAAACTATACAGTGTATAAATATATATACACAACACCTGGGATGCATATACAGTATATCCTCTACACACTGTAACTTTAACTGACTAGCCTGCCTGCTCTATCTACCTACTAAAAAGGACACTCTCTCTGTCTCTCTCTTTTAACCACCGCAACACACTACACAAGGCCGACCTGCAGGGTGGCCTTTTATAGTGTGGGGCGGGTACTAAACCCCCTGAGCCATAATTGGCCAAAGCCACCCTGGCTTTGGTCAATTATGGCTCTCCGTTTATTGCAAGCTGTGATTGGCCAAGCATGCGGGTCATAGTGCATGCTTGGCCAATCATCAGCCAGCAATGCACTGCGATGCCGCAGTGAATTATGGACTGTGAAACGTAACTCGAATTTGGCGCGAACAGCCCAAAACGTTCCTAATTCGACAAACGATCGAACATGAGTTTGACTCGAATACGAAGCTCATCCCTACTCCTAATTAACGAAAGCCCCTTTGATAATTTAGGAGCAAACTTCTCCATATTCTATGCCATATCTGTGACAGACATGACAGAGGGAGCACTCCATGGGCCGAGAGGCATGTGAGCTGTCTGCAGGCAGTTCACATATCATATGCAAGGTCCGATCTGGTGGGGGCTGTGGACAAAAAAGCGAACATGTTTCACATCATGGATAGATGCTTAGTCATGAGCTATGACTAAGCATTTATCCATGATGTGAAACATGTTAGCTTTTTTGTCCCCTATGTCCACTTTCTACCATTGATTGCAGTGTTGCATGAATTTTTGGATGTTGTGCAGCTTTGGATTTTATCCTTTGTTCATTTTGTTTCAATAAATCGCCTATCAGAGTACGGCAGTCCAGGAACATTTCTTTTTTCCACGGATCATCTGCACCTGTCAGTACTACAGGGCGGGAGCACAGCATAGGCGCAGGATTAGGAGCGGTACTATTTTCCATAGTTTTATGCTTCATTATAATGGTGCAGGAACCTTTTTATACTTTCCCAATGTGTCTAGTAGTACACAGGCCCAACTGCTGTCCTGCTTTGTGGATTGTTACGTTTCAATATGGTATGCATGTATGCAATTTGTTTCAGAAGAATGCTTGTAATCCAAAGCACTCGTATATCAAAGTGAGTTTCCCCATAGGAAATAATGGAAACTCAGATAAATTGTTTCAGTGACACTGCTAGTGTATGCAGTACCGCATGTAACTAGAGGTGGGGGGTGCCGGAGACATTTGGAAACACTAGGAGCCGATCGGATGCACTCGGAGTGTCACAGGGGCCCCCTCACTTTCCTGTGTGATTCGGCCCTAAAACGGTGCAAAAGACGCATAGCTTTTCTGTGCAGTGCGCTCCGCAGCTGCCCCGGAAATATGTGAACCGTTTCCATAGTGAGTCGATCACATTCTCCTGCTATGCAAATCGGATGCTGAGAAGGCCACATCCAATTTGCATAGATGTGAACCCAGTCTCAGTGAAATGTGCCCCTTGTGCTGCTGTGTCCTCATTAAGACCCCTTTCACACTGAGGCGATTTGCAGGCGCTATTGCGTAAAAATAGTGCCTGCAAACCGACCTGAAACAGCGGCTGCTGTTTCTCCAGTGTGAAAGCCCCGAGGGCTTTCACACTGGAGCGGTGCACTAGCAGGACCGCTCCAAGAGTCCTGCTAGCCGCATCTTTGGAGCGGTGTGTTTACCGCTCCTTCCCATTGAAAGCAATGGGCAGGGCCGGATTAACAATGGGGCTGATGGAGCTGCAGCTCCAGGCCCCTTTCTCAAGATAGGCCCATTTGCCCAAAAAAAAAAAAAAAAAAAAAAATTTTTTTTTTTTTTTTTTAAGATTTTTTTTTTCTAAGATCGAATTTGGGGGGTTGTAGCTCGATGACCAGAGGTCACAGAAACCCCACATTTGGGGGTAGGCATGGGAAGAGCTACCCCACAACTGGTTAAAATATGGGACGGCTATCATTTATGGTTCCGGAGATACGGGCCTGCTTGCACAGCCTGTCAGAAGCTACATTCAGAGCGGCCAATATAAATACAAGCTGACACACTACAGCAGACTGATAGGATCACAGGGCTTATAATAATTATTTGTATATTACTCATGGTAATTAACCCCTTGCCACCCAGGCCAATTCTGACACTTCTCTACTACATGTAAAAATCATCATTTGTTTTTTGCTAGAAAATTACTCTTATGGTGGTCTTTGCACTTTTTATGTTGCACGGTACAGAGCTGCACGATTCTGGCTAAAATGAGAATTGCAATTTTTTTGCTTAGAAGATAGATCACGATTCTCTCACGATTGTTGCGGCATAACATAATCTTTCACATAAAAAAAAAAAAAAAAAAAAAAATGGGCTAACTTCACTGTTTTGTTTTTATGGTTTTTATTATTCATTGAAGTGGGAAAATGCAGTGTGACATAAAATATTCCAGCAATAGCCATTGTATTCCCTAGAGTCTCTGCTAAAATATATATAATGTTTGGCAGTTCCAAGTAATTTTCTAGCAAATAATATTGCTTTCTAACTTAAGAAACAAGTGTTGGACTTTAAGTGGTTACATTTAGTTACAATGTTAGTTAGTTACAATGTTTCATTTTGTTTACAAACTTCGCAGACTGCCCAGATTTGTTCTTTACACACAGAAGTGTATCCCTTTGATCTAAGAAGGAAGTGTCAGTTACAATGGGCCTAATCCTCAAAAAACTGGCGCAACGTAACTTTTTCCATTTAAGTTACACCGCCACAAAATCTCTAACTAAGTGCCCGATCCACAAAGCACTTACCTAGAAATTTTGAGCGGTATAACTTAAATCGGGCCGGCGCAAGGCGTTCCTCTTCTCCAGGGGGCGATTACCATTTAAATGAGGCGCGCTCCCGCACCGGCCGTACTGCACATGCTCGTGACGTAATTTTCCTGACGTGCATAGCGCGAAATTACGTTACGTCGGGCTTTGTGGATTGCGACGGGACAATAAAGTTGCGTCGGGTAAAAAAAAAGATACGGCGCCAAAAAAAAAATGTGAAATTTAAAAAAAATCGCATCGCGAGCAAGAAAAGTCTGTTTTTACAAGGTGTAAACAGTTTACACCATGTAAAAGCAGCCCTAATTTTGCGTTTGCAAACTAAAACTTACGGAGAAAAAACGAAGCTGAAAAGCTTTGTGGATCTCCGTAAGTCCTAATTTGCATATCCGAGGCGGCATTTCGACGCGAAATGCCCCCAGCGGCGGATGCGGTACTGCATCCTAAGATCCGACAGTGTAATTCAATTACACATGTCGGATCTTCGTCCTAACTATGGGAAACTGATTCTGTGGATCAGTTCCATAGTTAGGACCAGGGATACGACGGAGTAACAGCAGTTACTCCGTCGTATCTCTTTTGAGGATTTGGCCCAATGTTTCCTGTTAAAAACTTGGCAGACTGCCCAGATATTTTCTTTTGAGAGCTGAAAGTATCTCCACTTGTTATATGAAAGAA
This sequence comes from Rana temporaria, assembly GCF_905171775.1. Lineage (NCBI taxonomy): Eukaryota > Metazoa > Chordata > Amphibia > Anura > Ranidae > Rana > Rana temporaria. Next base: position 198,580,861 of record NC_053491.1, on the reverse strand, counting down.
TCGGCAAACTCTGCATTGAAGATCGTCTGGGGGGTTGAATCGAGATCACGATTTTTTTAACGATTAATTGTGCAGCTCTAGCACGGTATTTGCGCAGCAATTTTTCAAACATGTTTTTTTGGAAAAAAAATTTTCATTCATTAAAAAAACAGTTAGTTAGTTAAGTTAGCACAATTTTTTTTGGTATCCTAAGCGATGCTTTAAATTTTTTTAGGTTACATGTTTAGAGTTACGGAGGAGGTCTAGTACTAGAATTATTGTTCTCGCTCTAACGATCGTGGCGTATGTAACCTGTGTGTATCTGGCTCTGATACTAGCCAGTGCCTACCCAGCCACTGACTAGTATCTCTCCCCAGCCTGTCCCCACACACCCTCTCACCTGCTGACCTGTGGATGGGGGAATCACTCCTGCAGTGTTATTGTGTTCTGCCAGTGCGTACAATGATCAGTGTTGCTAACTTTAGCTGGCAGCACTGATTGTTTTAAGAAAAAAAAACAGGCTGGTTGTACTCAAGTTGATTAATAGATTGACTTGTGTAAAACCAGCTAGCCCATACATAGATTGACTATGGCTGGTCTCTGCATAATTGGCGTAATTTCAATCCATGTATGACCCGCTTAACCACTACTCAGTCCCTAAATATCCTTACACTCCTGTACATAGTGCTCACTGTCATACTCTCCACACTTCTCTCCTATACATAGTACCCACTGTCATACCCTACACACTTCTCTCCTATACATAGTACCCACTGTCATACCCTCCACACTCCTCTACTATACATAGTGCCCACTGTCATACTCTCCACACTTCTCTCCTATACATAGCGCCCACTGTCATACCCTTCACACTCCTCTCCTGTACATAGTGCCTGCTGTCATACACTTCTCTCCTGTACTTAGTGCCCACTGTCGCACCCTCCACACTCCTCTCCTGTACATACTGCTCACTGTCATACCCTCCACACTCCTCTCCTATACATAGTGCCCACTGTCATACCCTCCACACTCCTCTCCTATACATAGCGTTCACTGTCTTACCCTCCACACTCCTCTCCTATACATAGTGCCCACTGTCATACCCTCCACACTCCTCTCCTATACATAGAGCCCACTATCATACCATCTACATTCCTCTCCTGTACATACTGCCCACTGTCATACCCTCCACACTCCTCTCCTGTACATACTGCCCCATCATACCCTCCACACTTCTCTCTGGTACGTACTACCCTCTGTCATACCCCCTCACTCTTCCTGTACATACTGCCCATTGTCATACCCTTCACACTCCTCTCCTGTACATAGTGCTTTTTTCCGTACCCTTTGTACTCGTCTCCTGTACATAGTGCCCACTGTTAGACCCTCCACATTCCTCTCCCTCACCTGCACATACTTCCCACTTATATACCGTCCATACTCCTCCCCTATGTCACTTACCCACAAAAACAGTTCTTTAAAATTATACTGAATATCCTCAATGTTACCAGCTCTAGAATGGACACACTTTTGTTAGTTCAACTAAAGGAAATCTCAGTTCTCATATTTTTTCTGCCCCATTATTAGTACTCCTTTAATTTTGTGATTACTACTATGATGTATAGAGGAACATCGGGGATCTCAGCTACTCTAAATATAGCACTTATATAAAAAAGTGGCCCTGAAAATATTTTTTAAATGTTGGCAACTGTGCACTTAGGCACCGCCCAAGGTCCACCGTCCACCGGGTCAGTAGGGGGCCCCATGAGAGGCTCCTGGGATCCTGTGATAATAAAGCGGTAGTAAACTTTCCTGACATTACTACTTTTTAGAGGCCCTGGGGTAGGTTATGCCACAACGTACAAGTATGCACAGCATATTAGCACATTAGTGTACACTTCAATTTTCAGACTGAGCCCTCCAGTGCTGCGAAGAATCAGGCGGGGCCCGGGCGCTTACATCTTCACCCGGTCTTCCTTCTGGGTTCTGTGCCTTTGGTCACTTGCCTTGGCTGGGCTGCGTTCATGTCATTCCCACGCATTTATTTATTATTTATTACACCCCATTCACACCTCTGCGACAAAACGCCCTCGTGCCGCTGGAGGGGAGAATTCCCATTGCTGTCTATGAGATGGTTCACATCTCATAGACGCCGTACACCTGCGGCATTAAAAAAAGTCCCGGACCCTTTTTTTCAGGCGGCATTGGCGTTCGGCCATACAAAGCAATAGGAAGGATTTGTAAAAAAAAAGTTACACTATTCGCGGCAAAATACGCCGCGTACGCGGCGTTACTTGTCGCGGAGGTGTGAATGCAGCCTAAAAGGCCCCACCAAAATCCTCAGCACCAGGCCCATGATGTTCTTAATCTGGCCCTGGCAATGGGCACTGCGGCTATACTGCCGGCAATGTGCCTCTTTTTCGGCCACTAGCGGCAGAATACCGCCGCAATTCTGACAGTAAAGCGCAGCTAAAAACAGCGGCGCTTTACCGCCACTGCACCTCCCGCCCTAGTGTAAAAGGGGCCTTAGCGTAAAGCTTCCTCCTCTAAAATGTGGCACAGGTGTCAATGAGAGAACACTGCATTTAGATTTATAAAGAAATCAAATCGAATTGATCAATATTCACATGAAATTATTATTATTATTTTTTTTTTTTTAAAGTTTGCTTTTACAATTGGTTTTGAAATGAATATACTTTCCTATACAAAAACACTTAATAATTTGTTTAATAGAAAAAAAAAAAATTGTGAATTAATTTCTACTATTGTATTTTGACAAGTATCTCCAGAACAGGTTTCCGCATTGCAAGATATAACTTTGACTCCTGCGCTGGACACAGTCATACCACTTTGAATTTAGAAACAATTTATTTGGCAGCAGAGGGCGCACCATGCTAACTTTTTCAAAGTAGTGTCAAAAATAAGGCAAATATTTACATAGGGTTACACATCACCTACTCAGATACCTGCAATATAAAACATGGGCCTTTGCCAAAAACAACGTAAGCACTAAAAGTAGAGCGCAGTGAGCCTTGAACAGGTAGTTTTGACAGGTTCTAGTTCTAAGAATATTAACAAGAGGGAGGTTACAAAACCCACCTGGCCCTTGTTGATTGCTGTAGCCTTTGTGCAATACACAGTCTCTGCTGTGGTCAGTTTAACATAGAGTGCTGTTGTAGAAGGAAGCACATTGGAAGCTTGCGGTTAATAAAAATGTCCTGCAAATTTAGGCTTTTGTTGGAAAATGCAGAGCAAATGGTCCTTGTCTGTAGGAATGAAGAGCAATTCCTGCTCCAGGAGGGAATGCAGCATTTGGCAGTACTGGAGAAAGCCAGCCTGGTGATTGGCAAGTAAGTCAGTGTTTTTTGTTTTTACCTTACAAAGCAGACGTTTCCGGGCATAAAGGACTATAAAGAATATTCTAAAGGACATGTTAAATATAAGGTTTCTGTCATGCATACATGTTTATGTGCATTTAGAGACATTTGGTTGTAGTGAAAAAGTAATTTGTGTATGTATCTGGCTATAGTGCAGTCCTTAATAATAATAATAATAATAATAATAATAATAATTTTATGCAGTCATTTTGTATATAGGCAGTCCCTGGGTTACAAACAAGATGAGGTCTGTAGGTTTGTTCTTTAAAGTGGTTGTAAAGTGTCCGTGTGTTTTTGTTTTAAAAAAAAAAATGTCATACTTACCTCGACTGTGCAGCTCGTTTTGCACAGTGTGGCCCCGATCTGCAACTTCTGGGGTCCCCCAGTGGCTCTCGCGGCTCCTCCCCCACATCAGATAACCCCCCTTCCCCAGGAGAAGCGCTCTCACAGGAGGGGGGGGTTACCTTGCGGGCGCACTTCCAAGTCATTCATTCGGCGTCTAAAGCCGAATGTGTGACTCGGCCCCAGCACCCATGTCAATGGATTTGATTGACAGAAGTGGGAGCCAATGGCTGCGCTGCTATCAATCTATTCAATCGAGAGCCGAGAACCCTGAGAAGGGGAATAGCGTGTCTCTGCCAGGTGAAAAAACATGCGGGATCACAACCCCTTTAAGTTGAATTTGTATGTTAAGTCGGAGCAGATACATTTAATTATTTTTTTGGCTCTAGCCAAAACACCCCTGTAATGTTTGTTTTGCAGTCTGTGTCCCTGTTCAAGATAAACCCCATGTAGTGCCAACAGTTTGCACAGTGCTTTAAAGCGGTAGCAGCAGGGGACTGACAACACTGAGGGCCACCCAGCAAAAAAATAAATAAAGCAAGGGTACCCTGTCAGGCCCCCGCCCATGACCCGCCCCTACATTTTTTTTTTTATTTATTTTTTTTATTTTTTTTAATGGGACCTAGAGGTCTGTCTCTCTCGTCTGTCTCTAACAGTGTCCATTAGAGACTACAAAGGAGTCTAATGGGACCCTTTTTAGTGTCCAATATGCCCCTTTCACACAGACGGATAGAATGGTGCTTTTAGCTGCAGATTTTACCGCAGCTAGAAGCACACATTGCTTTCCTATGACCTCATTCACACACTACGGTTACCTGCGGTTTTGTGCGGATAGAAAAAATAGATCCCGCAGCTATCGGCACATAACCACAGGTAATCGTAGTGCACTATGTCAGCTGCGTTTGGTATGAATCTTGAGGGGGAACTCCACGCCAAATTTCAAGTAAAAAAACGGCATTGGTTCCCCCTACAGGAGCATACCAGGCCCTTGGATCTGCTATGGATTTTAAGGAGACACCCCGTACGCCGAAAAACTGCATAGGGTTCCCCGCAAAATCCATACCAGACCCATATCCGAGCAGCGGCCTGGCCGGTCAGGAAAAGGGTGGGGACGAGCGAGCGCCAACCCCCCTTCTTAACCGTGCCAGGCCGCATGCCCTCAACATGGGGGGGTAGGCGCTTTGGGGCAGGGGGGCGCCCTGTGGCCCCCCCACCCCAAAGCACCTGTCCCCATGTTGATGAGGACAGGGCCTCTTCCCGACAACCCTGGCCGTTGGGGGCATGCGGCACGGTTAAGGAGGGGGGGGCCCCCGCGCTTGTCCCCACCCCTTTCCTGACCGGAACCCCACACCGTTTTCTCGGCGTACGGGTGTCTCCTTAAAATCCATAGCAGATCCAAGGGCCTGGTATGCTTCTGTAGGGGGAAACCCATGCTGTTTTTTTATTTGAAATTTGGCGTGGAGTTCCCCCTCAAGATTCATACCAGACGCAGTACTTGGTATTGGCAGGGATCCAAGTCGGATCCCCGTTCAATATCGTGCCGCGGCTAAACGCAACCGCAGCTAAAAGCACTGTACAAATGCAGCTAATCGCTGTGCCTGGAGTCTTGAATTCCAGCAAAACATAAACATGCTTTTAGCTGCGGCAAAACAGCCGTTCGTCTGAAAGGGGCCTTATAGAGTCTGTTCGAGTCCCATTAGAGACTACAAAAGAAGTATAATGGGACCTGGAGGGGTCCTCTTTCTAACAGAGTGTACAGTGAACACCTTCATTCACTCTGGTCCACACGGGACCCCCTCCTTGTGCCATGACTCTCATCCCTGCCCCCCCCCCCCCCGTGTGTTTAGTAAACAGCAGGACTGACAGTAAGCACAGGAACTGGAAACCAGTGTAAATCACTGTAATGCCTACTACAGGAATTTCCAGCATCCACTGGGATTGGCTAGGTATTGCACATTCGTAGTTACATTGGTCCATCTTAAACCAATGTAACTATGCAAAAATAGCCACATCATACTATTAGGCTGTAAACATGCGTATTCAAGACTGGTTAAGATATCAATCACACTAGTGACCCCAGGGGCTTTAAAATGCTGTGGTGGAGCTGCAATTTTACTGCTCCCGAACTGCTGGCCCCTTTAACTGCAAAAGCAGCAGTGGGGTGTGTACACATGTTGAGGTCATGATGCTTTGCTATGTGAAGGAATTATACCCCCTGTCACTTTTGGCAGGCGTAGTGCAGACAAATGCGACCCGTTCAAGTGAATGGGGGCGCTCTGCAAGCATCTTGCAACCATGTGGTTGTGGTGCATCAGTGTAGGATTGAAGTGGTTAAAGCGGGCACTGAGGTGGCGATACAATACCTCCTCACCACCTGTCAAATGCTTTCTGACGAACAATCTGAACACGGATCACTTTTCAGAGACCAACACTATTGTGGGGACAAGTCCTAAGGGTATTTTATATTACTGCAGTACTACTGTTAACCAGGGGAGGGCAGAATTTTATGAAGGAAACCAAGATCTCCTAGGAAATTTGTCTGAAATTAGATATTATTACTCCTCTTTTGCACAACACTCTGTTCATACATCCTTGATGCAGTTCATTTTATATTTACCCTTTCGTCTTCCAGGACAGCCCTGTAGATGTAGCTCCTCCCTCCGGGACAGGAAACACAATCACCCCCAATCATAAAAGGCGGTCCTCCAGGTCCTCTCCTCAGTTTTTTGTGTTTCCTGCCGGACGGGAGGAGATACAATCAGGGAACGTATTTTTTTGTTTTTTGATGTGAGAGAACCTACCTCAGCCTTCAGCACTCCTCTGGCCCTAGGGGTAGAGAGCGTAGCTGGAGTCTCCTCCGCCGTGAGCTCGGCGAGAGTCGGACCCCGTTGACGGCGGGATCCGTCCCCTGTAGTGATCCGGGTGGCGTGGCTGCGAGGGTGAGAGACGCCATCGATTCGGCGCGCCACTTCCGGTATTCGATGAGGGGGCGGGTTCCATGCGTTCCAAAGAGAGGAAGGAGTATTCTCGGCGGAAGCGCGTCATCAGGGGGCGCCCGGAAGTATCGTTCCTACTTCAAAAAAGGGCGCGGAGGAGACTCGAAGGACCCGGCGCTGGTGTTTGTTCAGGGAGACTGAAATCGATTACACAGGACCATGGAGGCAGCAGCGGCTATTTCCGATCCTGGTCCAGCAGGCACCGGTACCTCTCAGGTAAGGCCTGGTGACGGCACATGGCTTACTCTGATAGGTAGGGGATTGTTACCCCAGATACCCCCCCCTAGGTGGTGAACCTGTTTGGTGGAGGTTTTTCTTTTGCACCTTCTAGGAAACCTTGTCACAGTGGTGAATGAAGGTTTAGCTGGTTGTAATGTGGTCAAACTGTGTTGTTTATTTTAACAGGTCAAGGCCCATGATAAGAACCAGCCTCCTAGGAAGAAATGTGCAGTGTGTGGGACAAAGCTAAGTTCTAATTGGGATAAGCCTTTATGTCCTGACTGTGTTAATAGCTTGGTTAAAGAAAGTTCGTTAACCACTTGTAACCAAATGTTATCATCTTTTAAAGATGAGATGGCATCCACATTTCAGTCGTTTAAGGGACTGATTGACAGGATGCAGGCTCCAGCCCCGTCCCTAACTAGGGCCTCTAGTACTCCTTCCTTACAAATTCAGGAGGAAGAGGAGGAAATTAGAGACAGAACTCCCAGATCAGTTGTTTCCTCTCAGGCAGGTTCAGCATCTGAATCAGAGGGAGAGGAGGATTCCTCCAGGGCGGCCAGATACAAATTATCATTAGATGATGTGGGGGATCTCCTGAATGCCATCTATGACACTTTGGATATCCAGGAGGAACAGGTTCAGCTCTCACGGCATGACCTCATGTATCAGGGGAATGCGACCAGAACCAAGGTTTTTCCGGTTCATAAGTCTTTGATTGATATGATTCTGCGAGAGTGGGAACAACCTGAAAGAAGACCATTTTTTTCAGGCAGCCTCAAACGTAGGTTTCCATTCGAATCAGATGTGTCTCATCCTTGGAACAAGGTTCCTAGACTGGATGCCCCTTTAGCCAAGGTCTCCAGGAGGACAGATTTGGCATTTGATGACCTAGGTTCCCTTAGGGACCCAATGGACAAAAGGGGGGACCTACTATTGAAAAGAGCTTGGGACGCCTCTGCGATCAGTTTAAAACCAGCTCTATCGGCTACTTGTGTAGCAAGAAACTTAGAGTGTTGGCTCACCCAGTTACAGGCACACATCTTGGCCGGTACCTCTAGACAAGAGCTTTTAAAATCTTTTCCACTCTTGTTCAAGGCAGTGGGTTTTCTAGCTGACGCCTCAGAGGAGTCAGTAAAGTTGGCTGCCAGGTCAGCAGCCTTGGTCAATGCAGCCAGAAGATCACTATGGCTAAAAACTTGGACGGGAGATGCCGCCTCAAAATTAAAATTGTGTGGTCTTCCGTTTTCAGGAGATCACCTTTTTGGACCCGGCCTCCAAGAGGCTTTGGAACGTACTCAGGACAGGAAGAAGGCCTTTCCTGAGAAAAAGAAAAAAGCCGAAGGAAAGAGTTTTTTTCGTGGCTTCAGGGGTTCAAACTTTTGGCAAAACCAGAAGAAGGAAGGCCAACCCAAGAAGCATTGGGCAGGCCACAAGGGGCGTGGTAGAGGAGGAATCCTGTTTAATCCTCCTCAACCCCCCCCCAAAACCACAATGACTCCTGTGTCCCCGTGGGAGGAAGGTTGGGGCAGTTCCTCCCACAATGGACCAAGGCAACTTCAAGCCCGTTCATTCTAAATCTAATAGAGAACGGATACAAACTGGAGTTTGCGTCACTGCCTCACTGGAACTGGAACTGGAAAGGCAGAAGCTCTCATGCTGTCGCTAGGAGAATTAGTGGATCAGAGAGTTCTAATTCCGGTACCCCTGGAGGAGCAGGGACAGGGAGTATATTCCCATGTCTTCATAGTAAAGAAACCATCAGGGAAGTTCAGGATGATCCTGAACCTTCGGCCCCTGAACAGATTTGTAAAGTACAAAAGGTTCAGGATGGAGTCGATCTTTACAGTTGCAAGATGTCTGTTCCCGGGGTGTTACATGGCGACCCTGGATCTCAGGGATGCTTATCTGCACATCCCTATACATCCAGATTACCAGAAATTTCTCAGGGTAGCAGTGAGGGCAACTTTAGGGATTCAACACTTCCAGTTCCAAGCTCTGCCCTTTGGTCTATCCTCGTCTCCGAGAATTTTTACCAAGGTTCTGGCAGAAGCTCTTGCCCCTCTCAGAGATCAAGCTATCACGGTAATCCCATATCTGGACGATCTACTGTTTGTAGCCAGATCGGCTCAACAGTTAGGAAAGGATTTACTGGTTGCACAGGAATATCTCTCCTCACTCGGGTGGATAATCAACCGGGACAAATCCCAGTTGGTGCCATCCCAGGAAGTGGTTTACCTGGGGTACAAGATATCTTCGGTAAAGAGAAAAATTTATCTCCCCGAGGAAAAGGTTACCAAAGTAAGTCAGGCCGTTGCCCAACTACAGTCCAATCAGTGGATTTCAATCAGAGAGGTAATGAGAGTCCTGGGGTTCATGACATCCGGTTTCCCTGCAGTTCCTTGGGCAAGACATCATCAACGCCCATTACAGGAACTTATGCTCCGTCTCTGGAGTGGCCAAAGTCAAGATTTAGAGTCGCTGATTCCAATCTCAGCCAAAGTAAAAAGGAAGTTGTGGTGGTGGCGAAGACATCACAACCTGAGCAAGGGTCTAGACTGGTCCTTCCCGGTGGAAGTAATAGTGACTACGGACGCAAGTGCCTGGGGCTGGGGAGCCCACCTAGGGGAAGCAGTAGCCCAGGGAGCATGGTCTCCAGCGGAGGCAAGTCGTTCTTCCAACCAAAGAGAGCTGTTGGCAATTCTAAGAACCATAGAGTCATTTCAGGGAAGGTTGGTAGGACATCACCTGCAAGTTCGTTCGGACAACGCAGCGGCTGTTGCGTACCTGAACAAGCAGGGAGGGACAAGAAGTCCGGCTTTGCAAGAAATATCCAACAAAATCCTCTCCTGGGCGGAGACCAACTTGTTTTCACTGACAGCAGTCCACCTAAAGGGTACTCAAAACTCTCTGGCAGATTACTTAAGTCGCCAGCCAGTGAAACAGGACGAATGGTCCCTGAACGAAGAAGTATTTGCTCAGATAACACAAAGGTGGGGTCTTCCGGAAATAGATCTTTTTGCCTCAGAAAAGAACAGGAAAGTAACCCAGTTCTTCTCAATAGATCCCAGAGATCAGGCCTTAAAGCGGGAGTTCACCCATTTCTAAAAAAAATTTTTTTCTTCCCCTAGATTCCTGCTCGTTCGGTCTAGGGGAATCGGCTATTTGTATTAAAATAGGTGCAGTACTTACCCGTTTTCGAGCTGCATCTTCTTCCGTCGCTTCAGGGTATGGTCTTCGGGAGCGGGCGTTCCTTCTTGATTGACAGTCTTCCGAGAGGCTTCCGACGGTCGCATCCATCGCGTCACTCGTAGCCGAAAGAAGCCGAACGTCGGTGCGGCTCTATACTGCGCATGCGCACCGACGTTCGGCTTCTTTCGGAAAATCGTGACGCGATGGATGCGACCGTCGGAAGCCTCTCGGAAACCTGTTAATCAAGAAGGAACGCCCATTCCCGAAGCCCATACCCGGAAGCGACGGAGAGGATGCGTCTCGTAAACGGGTAAGTACTGCACCTATTTTTAAATAAATAGCCGATTCCCCTAGTAATAACAAGCAGGAATCTAAGGGGGAAAAGTGCCCTCTAAGGGTGAACCCCCGCTTTAAGGATAGACGCATTTTCCAATCCCTGGAGGTTCAACATTTGCTACGCCTTCCCCCCAGTAAGGATGATAGCAGCAGTGCTCCAGAAATTTCGGTTGGAGGCGACAGACTTGATTTTGATCGCGCCCTGGTGGCCAAAGAGGCCTTGGTTCGCAATCCTGAAGGAACTATGCATTTTTCCTCCATTTCCCCTTCCAATCCGGAAGGATCTGATCTTGCAGGGTCCAATCCTACACCCGCAGATAGACTCAATCTGTCTAACTGCGTGGTATCTGAGGAAGAGTTATTGAGAGCAGAGGGTTTCTCAGAGAAAGTAATAAACACCCTATTACAGTGCAGAAAGCCAGTTACAAGAGCAATCTATGCCAAATTCTGGAAGAGATTTTGTTCCTGGATGAGAGAACAAGAATTGGATCATCCAGGTATTCCAGCTATTCTAGATTTTTTGCAGGCCGGGGTAGATCTGGGTCTCTCCCCCAGCACTCTAAAGGTACAGGTAGCAGCCCTGAGTGTCTTCTTGCAGTGTTCCCTCCAGCAGAATTCATATGTTAGGAGTTTTTTCAAGGCCTTATCAAGATCTAGGCCAGTGAGGGTCTCGACCTGTCCTTCTTGGGATCTTTCATTGGTGCTCAGAGCACTCTCAGGCAAACCTTTTGAACCTCTGGAGGAATCCATCCTGAAATGGGTCACACTTAAAACGGTCCTCTTGGTGGCAGTGACCTCAGCCAGACGGGTGAGTGAGCTACAGGCTCTTTCAATCTTGGAGCCTTTTTTGTTGATTTTTGATGATAGGATTATTTTGAAAACAGACCCCAGTTTTCTTCCTAAAGTTGTGTCCAAATTCCATAGGACACAGGACATTGTCCTTCCTTCCTTTTGTTCCACCTCAGACTCAGAGGGAGCACCCCAAAACTTACTAGATGTTAGGAGGTGCCTTTTAGTTTACTTAGAAGCTTCCAAAGAGTTTAGGAAGAGTGATTCCCTTTTTGTTAATTTTTCAGGTAGTAAGAAGGGTCATAAGGCATCAAAATCCTCTATTGCCAGATGGATCAGAATGGCAATAGAGAAGGCTTATGAGTTAGAGGGCCTACAAGCCCCATTTGTTAAAGCACACTCGACTAGAGCAGTTTCGAGTTCATGGGCCGAGAGGGGCGGAGCCTCACCAGAAGAGATTTGCAAGGCGGCAACGTGGTCAAGTTATACTACCTTCGCCAAGCACTATCGCCTGGACTTGATGTCTGAGAAGGATCAGGCATTTGGTAGGAGGGTCCTCCAAGCAGTAACCCCACCCTGATAAGTAAGTTTCTTGTCTATCATCTACAGGGCTGTCCTGGAAGACGAAAGGGTAAAACCGAAGTTAGGCTTACCGGTAACTCTGTTTTCAAGAGTCTTCCAGGACAGCCTGGCTTCCCACCCGGTGTATATTATTCTAAACTGGAAATGGAAGTTTGTACTAACGATGTGTTGGTAAGATTATGTTTTTCAGAGTCCGTCAGGAATTCTTGGATGAACTGAGGAGAGGACCTGGAGGACCGCCTTTTATGATTGGGGGTGATTGTGTTTCCTGTCCCGGAGGGAGGAGCTACATCTACAGGGCTGTCCTGGAAGACTCTTGAAAACAGAGTTACCGGTAAGCCTAACTTCGGTTTTTCTATGTGTTTTTTTTTTTTTTTTTTAAACCATGAATAATAAAAAAAATCTTCCGTATGCGCATATATTTACATTACATACCAGTACAAAACTCCTTATGTAACACTTTGTCAATGTAATTTGCAGTGACGGATTCATAAAGGCTGTAGGAACCACACAGACGATACGTAATCAATTTTCTCAAGAAGAGTTTGAAACAGTCATTGACTGTTCTGGAAAATGTGTTCTGCCAGGTAAGTGGTTATTTGCTCCATAATGGCCAAAAGTAAATCAGAAAAAAAGTAGAAACTGCACTACTCGGTCCTTAAAGGGGTTGTAAAGGTTCGTTTTTTTATTTTCTAAATACCGTAGGTTCCTTTTAAGCTAGTGCATTGTTGGTTCACTTACCTTTTTCCTTCGATTTCCCTTCTAAATGTTTTTTTTTCTTTGTTTTCTTTGTCTGAATTTCTCACTTCCTGTTCCTCCTCAGTAAGCTGTTCAGTAAGCTGTTTAGGCTGACTAACCCCCAACCAGAACGGCTCGGGTGATGGTGGAAAGCTTACGGAGGAGAAACAGGAAGTGAGAAATTCAGACAAAGAAAAAAAAAAACATTTAGAAGGGAAATCAAAGGAAAAGGTAAGTGAACCAACAATGCACTAGCTTAAAGGAACCTATTTATAAAAGAAAAAAAAACGAACGTTTACAACCTCCTTTAACCACTTGCCCCCCGAGGATGTCATATGACGTCCTTGACTTTGTGCAGTGATATCTGAATGATGCCTGCAGCTACAGGCATCATTCAGATATCACCGTCTTCTGCCGGCGATTCTCTGCACAATAAGAACGATCAAAGCGGCAGTTCCGCCGCTTTGATCGTTCTTATAGGCAGCGGGAGGGGACGTCCCCGTCCCTCCCTCCCGCCGCCATTCGGTGCTTCTCTGGGCTTTCCCGTGCCTTAGGGGCCCCGGAGAACGAATCGGCCGGCGCTGGCTGGGAAGCATAGAGATGACTGGTGACCAGATGGTCACCAGTCATCTCTGACCATTGGAGGCCTGGGCGCGACGTTATGACGGGTACCCGGAAGTAAATAAAAGCCACAATCGCGGCTGTCTGCATTAGATCGGTAAAATGTTTTTCACGGTCTCATGCTTGTAAGCCTGGAGGAGAGATGTGGGGTCTTATTGACCCCACATCTCTTCATAAAGAGGACCTGTCACAGTGATTCCTAGTACAAGGGATGTTTACATCCCTTGTAATAGGAATAAAAGTGGTAAAAAATAAAAAAATGAAGTAAAATAAAATACCGTGCGAGAAAAAAAAGTTGCAACGAACGCCATTTTATTCCCTAGGGTGTCTGCCAAAAAAATATATAATGTTTGGGGGTTCTGAGTAATTTTCTAGCAAAAAAGTTGTGATTTTTACATGAAGGAGAGAAGTGCCAGAATAGGCCCGGTGGACAAGTGGTTAAAGTGGTATTAAAGGCTAAGTTCACTTTTTTTCTTTTTTCTTTTATCTAAAGTCCAGCTCCCCTATAAACAAATATACCATTAATGTACCTAGGTTGCAAAACATTTTTTTGCAGAACAAGGCCTTACCCTATATTTCTTAGAAAGCTTCAGAGACTCCCTGGTATAGATTTGAGACAGAAAAACCAGCACGACACAGGAAGGAGTTTACCAGATGACCTCATTAGCACACCCTTCACCCATCAACTAAGTTTTCACAGCATCCCTGGCATCTCTCCACATGTGCATTTCCCGGGCTTTCCCAGCATCCTTTGAGATGGACTCGGGCTGCATGCTAAACTCCCTGGGGCCACATGCAGCTCCTGATGTAGCACCAGGGCCTGCCTGATTGGATACAGACTGATTGAATAGATGGTGTGTGCTCCTATTATATCGTTTTGGTAAATCTAAAGGAGATTGTACAGTTTGTATAGTGAGTGGCCACATTTTATACACCTAAAATTACCTAGTTGCACTTTCAGTGTCATTTATTGTTAACCGGCACACCAAACACAGAAGCAAACATACATTTTGCCACATGAAAATACAAGTGACAAATAAAGTAAAAAAAAACCTTGCAAATTGCACCATGTCAATGTCCCATGAGCTACTTTGCCATTTGTAGCGCAGCCCATTGAAATAAATGGGCTGCCCTATGTGTGTCACTGGAAAAACAAGCCAGAACATATGCGCTCCCACTACTCTAGGTGTGAATGTGGCCTGAACGTGAAATTGGTGCATTTACACAGGAACAATGAGGCTTCATTGACATTTGTGTGTTTCTAAACGCATGGCATAGAAAATGTGCACTTTACAATGCGTTTCAGAAATGCTGCAAATGTGCACCATGCTTTTGTGCTTATTAGTTTTCCAGAACTATGGAATAGGAGGACCACCCTGACCAATCCGTTAAATTTTTATTAAATCGGACCAGGGACGGATCCAGAGTCTAGTCTTGGGAGGGGCACTCCCAGAAGATATTTTTTTGGAGGGGCAATTTATCAGGGAAATGACTGGTGTTGGCACTTCAATGATCACGGCACTATGGTTGTTATAGTATCAGGATGATTGAAGAGCATTATTTATATTATTACATTGTAATATAGAATGAAATGGTTCAACTCACCATAATGCAGAATCAGTGGGAGCCCCGAGTGTGTCACCTGCCATCAGATGCAGATTGTCACTTGCCACGTCGCCTACCACGCGTTGCGGATTGTCACCTGCCACACGTTGCGGATTGTCACCTGCCACACGTTGCAGATTGTCGCCTGCCACACGTTGCAGATTGTCACTTGCCACGTCACCTGCCACACGTTGCGGATTGTCACCTGCCACACGTTGCGGATTGTCGCTTGCCACGTCGCCTGCCACACGTTGCGGATTGTCACCTGCCACACGTTGCGGATTGTCGCTTGCCACGTCACCTGCCACACGTTGCGGATTGTCGCTTGCCACGTCACCTGCCACACGTTGCGGATTGTCGCTTGCCACGTCACCTGCCACACGTTGCGGATTGTCGCTTGCCACGTCACCTGCCACATGTTGTGGATTGCCACATCACCTGCCACATGTTGTGGATTGTCACTTGCCACATCAGGTGCCACAAGTTACGGAATGCCACTTTCCTGCCTTCAAATGCAGATTGTCACTTGCCACCTCACCTTGCGGATTGTCACATGCTAAGGTGGTGTTTTGCTTGTCAGAGTCAGGCAGCAGAGAGATCATGTGATCTCTCTGTTGACTGCACAGTGAGGGCGGAAGTTACTGCAGGGATGCAGGGCGGGCACGGGGTGGTGAGAGATGATGTCATCTCTCTGCTCCCCCGTCCGCCATCTTGTTAATTGGCCAGCCGCCTGCTCGCCCACAGAGCCGACCAGCTGAACACCCACTCTCTGACTCTCTCTTACCACCGAGCCGAAGACTAGCGGAGCCGTGGACCCGCTCAGACTCTGTAACCAGAAATTAGCTAATTTCTAATTCGCTATTAATATATTGTAGGTTACCAATCCTTCGATGTGGTGGCTGCATTTTTTTTTTTTCTTAGGCTTTCTTACCTCTGTTTTCACCTGGTGATCTGGGCAGTGTGTTCACTTCCTGTATTAGAGTGCTTTCACTCTGGATGAATGGGCACAGGGGGCACCTTTGGACAGCAACATTGTGAGTGTGGGGGGGAGGAGAGTGTTACATGTACCAGCAGGGTTGGATACACTAACAAATTGAAGCCAAACGCTAGCAAATACTTAGTGTTAGTATACCCACAACTGAATACCTCACATTTAAAAATTCCACTGCGGGACATTCATCAAATTTGTTAAGTGGTGGGGGACTGGGATTGCTGCCAAAATCAAAAATGATAAGCGGGGGGGGGGGGGGGATTGTGCCGCCTCTTGCCTCCTCCTCCCGTGCTGCCTCTCCACTGGGTACTCTTCCTGTGCGGGAAAACTTCCGCTATGGTGGGACCACAGAATTTGTGTAAAAAGGCTGTTTGACCCTGTCTTCTCTGATCCTCCCCTTCTTCCACTGTCCCCAATCCATCACGTGATAGAACAGAGGCTAAGGGACAAGCTGCACATGCTCAGTTTGGTGTGTGCTGGTAGAGAATTTTCTAAAAAAAAAAAAAAAAAATCTTGGGAGAGTGCGTGTGATCAGCACAGGGCCAATCGGCACTGTCCAGACAGAGGCTAATGGGTCTTGCATCCTAAAAGGACAATCGGAGGAGGATAAAAACTCCTCCTCCTGCAAACTTTAACCAGACACTGATAGAAGTCACAAGGCTGCTCTAACTGCTGATGAGAAAAGGTATTTAGCAGTTTATATTTGGGCCCATTTCACACTTGTGCAACTTGTCCTGTGATTTGGGGCTGCAAAGTCGCATGACAAGTCATTCCCCATGATTTCCAATGAGTACCATTCATATCTCTGCCACTTGAAGTCCCAGCGACTTCAAAGTAGTCCCTGCACTACTTTGGTCTGATGCAATTTGAGGTCCATAGACCTCAAGATTACACAGGCATTGCTTAAAGATCGCAGAAAAAGTGTGAAAGGGGCCTTACTAAAACTATTGCATTTCCATATTCTGTGTCCTGTGGGAGACCATATATAATGAATGCAGGGTTCTGTGTTTAGTAACACTTTAACCACCGCCGCCTGTAAATATACGTCGGCAGAATGGCACGGCTGGGCAGATCCTGTACATCGGCACGTCCTGTACATCTACCCAGCCGTGGGTCGCGGGTCCCGGTCCGAAGCTCCGGGACCCGCGGACCCGATCGCCGCTGGGGTCCCGCGATCGGTCCCCGGAACTGAAGAACGGGGAGAGCCGCGTGTAAACACGGCTTCCCCGTGCTTCACTGTGGCGGCTGCATCGATCGTGATATCCCCTTTATAGGGAGACACAATCGATGATGTCACTCCTACAGCCACACCCCCCTACAGTTGTAAACACACACTAGATGAAACATAACCCCTTCAGCGCCCCCAAACTGCAACTGTCATTTCCGCAATAAACAATGCATTTTAAATGCATTTTTTGCTGTGAAAATGACAATGGTCCCAAAAATGTGTCAAAATTGTCCAAAGTGTCCGCTATAATGTCGCAGTCATGAAAAAAATCGCTGATCGCCGCCATTAGTAGTTAAAAAAAAAAAATTTATAAAAATGTAATAAAACTATTCCCCATTTTGTAAACGCTATAAATTTTGCGCAAACCAACCGATAAACGCTTATTGCGATTTTTTTTTTTTTTTTTTTACCAAAAATATGTAGAAGAATACTTATCGGCCTAAACTGAGGAAAGATACATTTTTATATATATTTTTGGGGGATATTTATTATAGCAAAAAGTAAAAAATATTGCATTTTTTTCAAAATTGTCGCTCTATTTTTGTTTATAGCACAAAAAATAAAAACCGCAGAGGTGATCAAATACCACCAAAAGAAAGCTCTATTTGTGGGAAAAAAAGGACGCTAATTTTGTTTGGGAGCCACGTCGCACGACCACGCAGTTGTCAGTTAAAGCGACGCATTGCCGAATCGCAAAAAGGGGCCTGGTACTTTACCTGCATTTTGGTCTGGGGCTTAAGTGGTTAAGCATATAATACTTGACTTATAATATATAAGCGGTTACAGCAAACCGTTTTTTTATTTCCCTTTTGGGGAAAAGTTTATATATATATATATATATATATATATATATATATATATATATATATATATATATATATATATATATATATATATATATATATATATATATATATACACACACTCACACACTGTGTGTGTGTGTGTGTGTGTATGTATGTGTGTGTGTGTGTATATATATATATATATATTACACACAAATTATAAATGTAAGCTCTCTGCAAGTGTTAAATGATTTGTCTGATCTCAGTAAGGCCCCTTTCACACTGGGGCGGGAGGCGCGGTGGCGGTATAGCAGCGCTATACCATCGGAATTGCCGCGGGATTCGGCCGCTAGCGGTGCGGTATTAATCCCCGCTAGCGGCCGATAAAGGGTTAATACCACCCGCAATGCGCCTCTGCAGAGTCGCATTGCGGGCAGTATTACCGTGGTTTCCCATTGCTTTAAATGGGAAGGAGCGGTATATAAAGATGCTGCTTGCAGGAGATTTTTTTATCTCCTGCCAGCACATCGCCCTCCGGCTTTCACATTGAGGTTGCTGGGCAGGAGTTTTTCAGGCAGTATAGCAGCACTATTTTTAGCGCTGTACCGCCTGAAAAACTCCTCAGTGTGAAAGGGCTCTAACTGATGCATTCTGCTGGAGAGCTTGTTTTTTTGAAAAACAAACTTGCAGTTTGGATCATCAGATGAAAATAGAAAAAATAAAGCTTTAAAAAGAAAACAAGTGAAGCCATTACATCTAAAAATGGTAAACTGCAATATAACAAAGGTTTGTTTTTGAGTTTAATACCACTTTGAAGCTAAAGTTCAGCTAAAAACAACATTTTTTTTTCTCCACAGCTTTAGTTCTATAACTTTCCTGTAATAAAGTTTGTCCCATGATGTTTCGGCTGCTGAATTCTGTAGAAATCTTCCCTGCAGGGCTTCCCTGTCTTCTTCCTCTTGCAGATGTCCCAATGCTGTAAGAGTTAACAGCTTTGGGTCTCCAGGCTCAGCTGCACTAAAGACACATCCCCTTCTACCTTCTATGGAACTGAGTTTTTTCTTTGAGTACATGGCCTGCCCTGCACAATCTGTAATTGAGGGAGAGAATCCTGTGACTGCTCAAGTGCTCAAACACTCCCATTCACAGATTGTGTTATAAGTAGTATAATCCACAAATTCTTCTCAATACAGCTGCTTTATAATTTGAATCGGAGCCATGCTGTCCATGGGGCTAACTGAGGAGTCCGCCTCAGGTGCCACTCATGGAGGCACAGTAGGGGGCAGCACTGGACATTTTCATTGCTTCTATGACATACAAATGAAAATCATGTTCTTATTTCACCTTGATTTTCAGGATTTGTGGATGCACATACTCATCCTGTGTGGGCTGGTGACAGAGTACATGAGTTTGCAATGAAAGTAAGTTATATATTTTTTATATTATTATACAGTATTTCACAAAAGTGAGTACACCCCTCACCTTTTTGTAAATATTTTATTATATCTTTTCATGTGACAACAATGAAAAAATTACACTTTGCTACAATGTAAAGTAGTGAGTGTACAGCTTGTATAACAGTGTAAATTTGCTGCCCCCTCAAAATAACTCAGCACACAGCTATTACTGTCTAAATCGCTGGCAACAAAAGTGAGTACGCCCCTAAGTGAAAATGTTTCCAATTGGGCCCAATTAGCCATTTTCCCTCCCCGGTGTCATGTGACTTGTTAGTGTTACAAGGTCTCATGCCGCGTACACACGATCATTTTTCGGCATGAAAAAAACGTTGCTTTTCAAAAACGTCATTTAAAATGATCGTGTGTGGGCTACACATCATTTTTCAGGTTCTGAAAAAACGACAAAAAAAAAATGCGAACATGCTGCATTTTTTTATGTCGTTTTAAACTATGTCGTTTTTCGGGTTGTAAAAAATGATCGTGTGTGGGCTAAAACGACGTAAAAAACCTGCGCATGCTCAGAAGCAAGTTATGAGACGGGAGCGCTCTTTCTGGTAAAACTACCATTCATAATGAAGTAAGCACATTTATCACGCTGTAACAGACAGAAAAGCGCGAATCGTGTTTTACTAACATGGAATCAGCTAAAGCAGCCCAAAGGCGAATGGAAGTTCCCCTTTATAGTGCCGTCGTACGTCACCACGCTTTGCTAGATCATTTTCTTTAAACGATGGTGTGTAGGCAACGTCGTTTTAATGATGACTTCGTTTTTTTTACATGCTAAAAAACTTCGTTTTTTTTTTTCATGCTGAAAAATGATCGTGTGTACGCGGCATCAGGTGTGAATGGGGAGCAGGTGTGTTCAATTTGGTGTTGTCGTTCTCACTCTCTCATACTGGTCACTGGAAGTTCAACATGGCACCTCATGGCAAAGATCTCAGAGGATCTGAAAAAAGGATTGTTACTCTACATAAAGATGGCCTAGGTTATAAGAAGATTGGCAAGACCCTGAAACTGAGCTGCAGCACAATGGCTATACAGCAGATTAACAGGACAGGTTCCACTCAGAACAGGCCTCGCCATGGTCGACCAAAGAAGTTGAGTGCACATGCTCAGTGTTATATCCAGAGGTTGTCCTTGGGAAATAGACGGATGAGTGCTGCCGGCGTTGCTACAGAGCTTGAAGGGGTGGGGGGGTCAGCCTGTCAGTGCTCAGACCATACGCCGCACACTGCATCAAATTGGTCTGCATGGCTGTCGTTCCAGAAGGAAGCCTCTTCTAAAGATGATGCACAAGAAAGCCCGCAAACAGTTTGCTGAAGACAAGCAGACCAAGGACATGGATTACTGGAACCATGTCCTGTGGTCTGATGAGACCAAGATAAACTTATTTGGTTCAGATGGCGCCAAGCGTGTGTGACGGCAACCAGGTGAGGAGTACAAAGACAAGTGTGTCTTGCCTACAGTCAGGCATGGTGGTGGAAGTGTCATGGTCTGGGGCTGCATGAGTGCTGCTGGCACTGAGGAGCTACAGTTCATTGAGGGAACCATGAATGCCAACATGTACTGTGACATACTGAAGCGGAGCAAGATCCCCCTCCTCCCTTCAGAACCTGGGCCGCAGGGCGGTATTCTAACATAACAACCGCAAACACACCTTCAAGACGACCACTGCCTTGCTAAAGAAGCTGAAGGTAAAGGTGGACTGGCCAAGCATGTCTCCAGACCTAAACCCGATTGAGCATCTGTGGGGCATCCTCAAACAGAAGGTGCAAGGTCTCTAATATCCACCAGCTCCAAGATGCACTCATGAAGGAGTGGAAGAGGACTCCAGTGGCAACCTGTGAAGCTCTGGTGAACTCCATGCCCAAGGAGGTTAAGAACAAAAACCTGGGGAATGCCCAGGGAAAAACCAAGCCTACTTACCGACCAGCTTGCAGAAAACCAATTAACCTGTCTACAGTATGCATTAAAAACAGGGGTTCAGTCCGCACGCATTTGCAAACGCATGCGTGAGCCACAGAGCCGCGCCAAGGCACCCTGTAATATCTGTGGTCCTAACACTAAACAATGAGCGTCCCCACAGTGGAGGCACATGCATTTTAATGGATAGACAGGGGCAGGTGAACTGAAGGGAAGCCACCCCTCCTTTAAAGGTACAAGAGCACACCAAGCACCCAGCATATAGCACAATGGCTGCAAAGGTGTTGGTGCACTGATGGACCAAGGAGGACCAAGGAGGTTAAGACAGTGCTGGAAAATAATGGTGGCAACACAAATTATTGACACTTTGGGGACAATTTGGACATTTCATTTAGGGGTGTACTCGCTTTTTTCGCTTTTCAGCGGTTTAGACATTAATGGCTGTGTGTTGTTATTTTGAGGGGACATTGTAGCAAAGTGTAATTTTTTTTTATTTTTTTGTGTTTGTCACATGAAAATATATATACAATCACACATACACATCTTGTAAGTTTACTCTTTATATTCAGTGGATATATATGTACCATCGCCCCCCCCCCCCCCCAGAGATGCATTACATTTTCAAAATATGTGTTGGGGTACATGTACCCCTTACTCATTCATATGGGAGGGGGGCAGTACCTTCTCCTATTTTTTTAACAAGCTTCCAGATTTCGATAAATATCCCCACAACCACTGGGAGAGGTTTGTGGGGAAGAAGGTAGGAGCAAGTCTTTGGACCCCCCCTGGCAAAGTACGCTCCATGTTGAGGGCACATGTCCCGGTATAGTTCTGAGGGTGAAAGAGATGCACTCTCTTGGCTTTCCCTTTCCTGGCCACCCAGGCTGCATGCTCGGAATGGATCTGGTATTATTTTTTTCTTGATTGAGGTTCCCCCTTAAAATCCATACCAAGGAACAGCTCTCAATATACATTTATTCTCTGTACTGGCAAATTCAATGTTATCTCGTTGTTAAATGTATGAAGCGATTTGTTGAAAAAAATAAAATGGTATACTGTATATAACTTTTTGTCATTTTATCATTAATCAAAAAAAAATCTTGTAGCCAGTTATAATTTTCTATACCAGAAACAAAATATAAATAAAATGCTTCTTGTAAAAATGGGTAACTGGGGAAGTAATGTACCCTGTCTGGATACAGAATGCTCCCAACATTTCCTGCTCATTTTTCTGAACAAAGCCAGAGTTGCTCTTCAATAAAACATATGATCAGTGATGTTACCATTTATCTTTATTTGTTCAATTTTGCTTTTAGCTTGCAGGTGCTACGTACATGGATATTCACCAGGCTGGAGGAGGAATCCATTTTACAGTGGATCATACAGAAGCCGCTTCAGAGGAAGATCTGTACTGCAGCTTTAAACAGCGCCTACAGCGAATGCTCAGGGCAGGAACTACATTAGTAGAGTGTAAAAGTGGATATGGCCTGAAGCTGGAGACCGAATTGAAGATGCTAAGAGTGATCGAGCGTGCTCACAGGGAATTGGACATTGGCATTTCCTCTACATACTGTGGTGCTCATTCAGTGCCAAAGTAAGATATATTTTATTTGTGTTGGAAAAATTTTAAGACTAACATTCCCATTACACACATTTTTTACTTTTAAATAGAAACGCTTTTAATCTTAGAGCAACCCCAATGCGAAATGAAGAAAAAACTTGCCTAAACCTATGTTGACACTACATACTCTAGGTGCCTGCATGTCAAGTCAGTACTCTTGTTCAGTGCCCTTAATTTGTTGCCTCCCTAGAGCCGTGTCTTCACCCTCTGACCTCCTTAACCTTTATTGTCTGACCCTGCACCCGCTTACCTCCAAGGCCTTACCATCGGCTTATCGTTGGCTGGAACATCCCCATTGGTGAAACCATTCAGGAACCAGCACTGCTGGAGCTGAGGGACTCCCCTAGCTGCCAGGGAAATAATTCCTCCAGTTAGAGTGGGGGGGGGGGGGGGGGAGGCCAAGGGAAAGCAAAGACAGATTCTGCTGGTAGGGGACTCAATTCATAGAAGGACAGAGAGGGCAGTTTGTGACAAAGACCTGAAGCGCCGGCACATCACGGATCTGGTGGACAGATTACTTGGAGGGGCTGGAGAAGACCCAGCTGTCATGGTGCACATTGGCACCAATGACTAAGTCAGAGGCAGATGGAATGTCCTAAAGAATGATTTTAGGCACTTGGGAGCTAAATTGAGGAAAAGGTAATATTCTCAGAAATGCTACCGGTACCTCGAGCCACACCAGAAAGGCAGAGGGAGATTAGGGAAGTAAACAAGTGGCAGAGAAGCTGGTGTAGTAAGGAGAGGTTTGGGTTCCTGGAAAACTTGACCGGTCACCATTTCTGTAGAAGGGATGGCCTGCACCTAAATAAGGAGGGTGTAGATCTGCTGGGAGTGAAGATGGCCGAAAGGGGGGCTTTTAATCTAGGCGATTGGGGGGGGGGGGGGTCCAGAGGTAGAGATTGTCAGCTCGGAACATATTCCAGAGGGTGATATTGAGAGCATTATTGGTAGGTTGACCAGAGCACATAAACCCGGGTTAAGTATAGTAACAAATCCTATTTGCAACCTCGGAACACCCGATAAGACAGTATGCGGCTGGTCTAAACTACGTGGCATGTTCACCAATGCCAGGAGCCTGGTGGACAAGATAGAACTAGAGATACTGTTGTACGAGGAGGATTTAGATTTTGTGGGAATTTCAGAGACTTGGTTCAACATCTTTCATGATTGGCTGGCAACCATTCAAGGGTATTCCCTTTTATCGCAGGGATAGGGAGGGTAAAAAAGGGGAGGGGGTATGCCTGTATATCAAGAATAATATAAAAGTGAATGTGAGCGATGACATCACTAGGGGAGCTAGGGAGGAGGAGAATCCTTTTATGGTTGGAGCTCCATAAGGATGAAACTAAGGCGAAAGTAATACTGGGAGTATGCTATGGGCCCCCTAACCTGAGGGACGAGGGGGAGACGGACCTCATATTGCAAATTGGATTAGCAGCAAGGATGGGAGGTGTCATCGTAATGGGGGATTTTAATTATCCAGACATAGACTGGGTGGCAGGAACCGCGCATTCATCTAAGGCTCGCCAGTTCCTAAATGTCTTGCAGGACAATTTCATGGGTCAGATGGTAGACGCACCAACTAGAAACAAAGCGTTGCTAGACCTAGTGATTACCAACAATACAGACCAGATCACGGATGTGTAAATAAGGGGCAGTTTAGGAAACGGTGATCACAGGTCAATTAGCTTCAGTATAAATCACAAATGGGGAAACCTAAGAGGAATACAAAGACACTGAATTTCAAAAGAGCGAATTTCCTTAAACTGCGAGCCTTGCTAGAAGATATAAATTGGGAAAAAAGAACACTGAGGAGAGATGTGTTTGCTTTTAAGAGCATATTAAATAAGGGCATTAGCCAGTGCATCCCAGTGGGGAAATAAATATAAAAGGGCAAACAGAAGTCCTGGATGGCTTTACTCAATGGTGAAAATTAATATAAAAGCAAAGGAGAAGGCCTTCAAAAAATACAAGGCTGAGGGATTTAGACTTTGCAAAGAATGCAACAAGAAATGTAAGGGTGCAATTAGAGCGGCTAAGGTAGAACACGAAAGACACATAGCGAAAGAGAGCAAAAAAAAAAAAAATTCTTTAAGTACATAAATGGTAAAAGAGGGAGGACAGAACATATTGGCACCTTAAAGAACGAGGAAGCAAATCTGGTTACAAAGGTTGGGGAGATGGCAAAGGTATTGAATTTATTCTTCCTCTCAATCTTCACAAAGGAATTGGGTTTAGTAACCAAAACTGCAGTGTTTCTCCTCATGACACATCACAGGAAGCACCCTCATGGCTAACGGAGGACAGAATTAGAAACGGACTTGAAAAACTTAACATTACTAAGTCACTTGGACCAGGTGGCTTGCACCGAGGGTCCTTGGGGAACTTGGTCAAGTAATTGCCAGACCATTGTTCCTAATTTTTACTGACAGTCTACTAACTGGAATGGTACCAGCTGATTGGAGAAAAGCCAAAATACATCCCTGGGAATTGCAGACCAGTTGACCTAACATCAATAGTATGCAAGCTCTTGGAGGGGATGATAAGGGACTATATACAAGATTTTAGTAATGAAAATGGCATCATTAGTAGTAATCGGCATGGATTTGTGAAGAATTGTTCTTGCCAAACCAATCTATTAACCTTCTATGAGGAGGTGAGCTGCCATCTAGATAAGGGATGGCCTGTAGACGTGGTGTATCTGGATTTTGCAAAAGCATTTCACAGTTCCCCATAAACGTTTACTGTACAAAGTAAGGTAAGTACCATATTTATCGGCGTATATCGCGCACTTTTTTGCCCTGAAAATCAGGGCAAAATCGTGGGTGCGCGATATACACCGATACCCGCTTCCCGCGCTGTGTTTGAACCTCTCGCGGTCACGTCCTGTATGTCCTTTACGCGAGAGGAGACGAGCCTGCCCGACTATACACGAGTGTACTGCGCTCGGGAATATGTCGGCGCAGTGGTTCCAACACAGCGCAGGAAGCGGGGATCGAGCGGGGAGGACACCACGATGCCCGCAGAAGGACGCCGGACCGGACGAGGCTGCCGATGGACGACGGGCAGGACGCGATGGATGACAGGCAAGACACCGACGAGGGGCATCCAAACAAAGTTTTTTTTTTTTTTCAGGAATTTTCCTTCAAGTTTAGGGGTGCGCGCTATACGCCGGGGCGCGTTATAGCAAGATAAATACGGTACATGGATTGAAAACTGGCTACAAGGGTGAGTTTAGAGGGTAGTGATAAATGGGGAATACTCAGAATGGTCAGGGGTGGAAAGTGGGGTCCCCCAGGGTTCTGTATAATTATAATTTGTTCATAAACGACCTGAAGGATAGGGTGAACAGCTCAATCTCTGTTTTTCTGGCCGATACTAAGCCAAGCAGGGCAATAACTTCTCCGCAGGATGTGTAAACCTTGCAAGTATATCTGAACAAATTAATGTGGTGGCCAACTACGTGGCCAATGAGGTTTAATGTGGAAAATTTTAAAATAATGCATTTGGGAGGAAAAAATATGAATGCAATCTACTCACTAGGGGGAGAACCTCTGGGGGAATCTAGGATGAAAAAGGACCTGGGGGTCCTAGTAGATGATAGGCTCAGCAAGCTGCTGCTAACAAAGCAAACAGAATATTGGCATGCATTAAAAAGGGGATCAACTCCATAGATAAAGAGGTAATTCTCCCACAAGACTGGTCCAGCCGCACCTGGAGTATGCTGTCCAGTTCTGGGCACCAGTCCTCAGGAAGGATGTGCTGTAAATGAAGCGAGTACATAGAAGGGCAACAAAACTAATAAAGGGACTGGAGCATGTTGGTTATGAAGAAAGGTTGTGAGCACTGAACTTATTCTCTCTGGAGAAGAAACACTTGAGAGGATATGATTTACAAATTCTGTACTGGTGACCCCACAATGATAAAACTTTCCCACAAAAGAGAGTTAAATTAGACACGTGGCCACTCATTAAAATTAGAAGAAAAGAGGTTTAACCTTAAACTGTGTAGAGGGTTCTTTACTGTAAGAGCGGCAAGGATGTGGCATTCCCTTCCACAGGCGGTGGTTTCAGCGGGGAGTATCAATAGTTTCAAGAAACTATTAGATAAGCACCTGAACGACCACAACATACAGGGATATACAGTGTAAAGCCTCGTACACACGATCAGATTTCTATCGGACAAATCTGTGGAATTTTGTGCGAAGGGCCTTTGCCGTCAACTTGGTATGCATACAGATGGCAAAACTTTATCGGTCAACAAATACTAAACTACGTGTTTTGTCTGCTCTTTAGCGCCACCCTTTGGGCAACTTCTGCTAATGTGCTATGGTTGGCATTGCTTCTGAGCATGCGTGTTTGTACTTTAGATTTTTTTCCAACGGACTTGTGTGCGCACGATCGGATAATTCGACAGGACACACTTTGTCGGAAAATTTGAAAGCATGCTATCCAACATTTGTTGTCAGAAAATCCGACAACAATTGTCTGATGGAGGATACAAACGGTCGGGTTTTCCAGACAAAACCCTGCCATCACACATTTGTTGTCAGAAATCTGATTGTGTGTACAAAGCTTTATACTGACATAAAATCACACAGGTTGGACTTGATGATTGTGTCTCTTTTTTCAACATCACCTACTGTAACTGTAGTGGGCACTCTCTCCAGTGTTGCCAACCTACCAGATTGAAATTTGCTGACACTACATCCAAAATGTACAGGCACAGCCAAGTTTTTACTGGCATTTCCAAAGGTTAGAAAATTACGGTTTTAACTGCAAACTAATTGGGCTACAATCAAGTACAGTATGCAATTAGTAATGTGATTGAGGTAGATATTAAGAAAAAAGCATATTTCTTATTTTATTTTCAGTATAGTAAGTAAGTAGCTCAGGAACATGACTCAGAGCAAGAAATTAGAATGACACCTCACCAACACTACATGTCCCCGTCCTGAGTCGGTGACCATCTCTCTCCACGACAGGTGGTCCCTTTCGTCCACTACAGTCCAAAAAGCACTGACTGTCCCACTCCTGGCTTTCCTTGCCCCTTACCCACACACGAGGCTCCACTTGGCTCCTTTGTACCATGACATCACACAACACATTTAGGCACCACCTCCACCAAACCTACCAGCTCCACCCTAACACTGTAGCAGGCACTTAGATGGTCTCTGCCAGCTTTGGACTGGAACTGCATGGGCTGAGTGTCGCAAGCCATATGTTTTACTGCCAACCTTTTTTTGTTACTGGCAGGAGAAATGTGCCCATTTTTTACTGGCTGTCAGTAAAAATACTGATGGTTGGCAACACCTGACTCTCACTGGCTTATGAGGAAAGCGAGCGCAAGCATCCCACCAACAAAACTGGTTAATAATGTGCATATTAGACCATCTAGAGTGCCCTGAACCCTGGTTTCTGAATAGATTTTCCTGGATGTGCAGGCTACTAGCAATGGCTTTCATACTATATAGAATAAATTGATTATTTACATTTTGCATTTTTCTAGAGGTAAAACTGCAGAAACGGCAGCCAAGGACATAATTGAAAATCATCTCCCTGCCCTCAAGCAATTGGCTCTAAATGAAGAAATTCACGTGGACAACATTGATGTCTTCTGTGAAAAAGGAGTGTTTGACCTTGAATCAACGAGGAGAATCCTTCAGGCTGGGAAAGCTATAGGACTACATTTGAATTTTCATGGGGATGAACTCAACCCTATGAATTCTGCAGAGGTATAAATCTATTAATATTTCTCTGATTCCTTAGGTGTGTGTGTGTGTGTGTGTGTTGTTGTTGTGTGTGTGTGTTTTTTTTTTCCTGCTATTTTAATCTTCACATTCACACTTTTATTATAGTTTCCAATGTGTCACTGATGAGGTCAATTATGTACAATTTTTACTGTAGTTCGATTGTCAAATGAATAAGTCAGCAATTACCGTATTTATTAGGGTATAGCGCGCTCCCGCGTATAGCGCGCACCCCTAAAGTTGCAGCGGATTCCTGTGGAAAAAAGTTCATCCATCGGCGGCCTCGTCGGGTCCGTCTGCGGCTTCGGGTGTCCTCTTCGTTGGGTCCGGCGTCCTTCTGCGGCGTCCTCGCGTCCTCCCCGCTCGTTTCCAGCGCCGAGTTTGAATACTGCGCCGACATATACAGAGCGCAGTACACTCGTGTATTGTCGGCCAGGCTCGGCAACTCTCGCGCTGACGTCCTGTACGTCCAGGACGTGAGCGCGGAAGGAGCCGAGACTGCCCGACTATACCCGAGTGTACTGCGCTCGGTATATGTCGGCGCAGTATTCAAACTCGGCGCGGGAAATCGGGTATCAGCGTATACCGCACACCCATGATTTTGCCCTGATTTTCAGGGCAAAAAAGTGCGAGGTATACGCCGATTAAATACGGTAGTTGTTCAGCTTGCATTATTAAGCAGGCCACAGACTCTTCAAACCTTGGCTGATTCAGCAGCAACCGGCTGAGATGTATGGGCAGACTGAATGTACTCAATTTGATTGATCGATCAACTTGGGTACAACCAGCCTGTCCAGATTTTACATGCAATTAATTATAGCTGCTGTTATAGCCGCTGGCAATATTTACTTGGTTCTCCCGGCAGGGGGAGCCAAGAACACCTGTGGTTGGAGGGAAAAAAATTGCTTTGTCTATGGCCCGCTTTGTTTCCAGTGCTCAAGCCCACAGTAAAACGAATCTAGCATTAAAGAAAACTGTACGTTTTGGTTGTCCCCTATGGTATGGCTCCATCCTCTCTCTAAATGTGCAACCTACCTGAAGAAATATACTTGCACTAGATCCAGCCATCTTCACTGTGCAGCCCTGCCTGAAATTGCAGAGGCTTGTTTCATCAAATGTTCTTATCAGGCTATCATGATCCTGCACATGCATGCTGCTATCCCATTCATTCCTATGAGGTGGAACTTGCTCTGCAGGAAAGCTAGAGGCCACCATAACTACGGCTCCCTATAGGAATAACTGGGGCCTCAAACTTTAAAGCTGACCTTTGCCCCAAAGGGTATGTTGTGTGCGCCCCTAGTGGCCGCTTCAAGAGCCGACGTTATACTACGTGCTCTCGGGCAGGAGAGCCGACCTGCCGCCGTAGAACTGCGGCGGCTGGTCGGCATGTAGTTAATAAACGCTTGTTTTAGTTTAAATGGAGAGCACTTAGATTCTTTCTTCTGTTTTGCATACCTGCATTGCCTGCTGAGCTTAAGGGAGATTGCTTATTTCTTGGAGTCCTAAGCAACATTTGGAAAAGCGTTTTTTTCTCTTGACAAACTTTTGAGGGAAAGCGGGTTAGGGCCAGGACACCCTTGGGTAGTAGCAAGTTCAATTGGCGGACTCCCAAACTTCGATAGGGAACAGCCATGCAAGAAAAGGCATCCAGCAAGACGCAATCTCTGACCTAGCATTCCAGGCAGTACAAGACACCAAGACAAGACAGATGTCCAGGTGGCACAGAACATTGATCACCTGACTCCACCCAAATATTTTGTCTCTCCCAGCAATCCAAGGGATTCAAGAAAACCCCTGCCCATTGGCTGATATACCCCATATACCTATAACCTGACCTTGCGTTGTGCTTCTCATATCTAGTACCACCAAGTACCCAGCCACCTAGTGGTAGAAGAGAAAAGTGAAACAAGGGAGTTTAATGGATCTCTATAAATCTCTATCAATCAACCAGGATAATTATTCCTGGCAAGTAAATTTGTAAGGAGCAACCCTGCCTAAACTCCAGGGTGCTACACACAATAAAAAAAAAAATTGGATCCACACGCCACGTCACTACACTTTCATTTCCCGTGCTATAAGTCAGAGAAAGGAGATTACAATTTTTACAGATGCATCCACTGAGGCCATAGCGCCTACCTCAGGGTGACAGAAACCCATGTTGAGTTTTTATGTTTGGCAAAGCAAAGTTGGCACTTAAGCCTGAGCAGACAATTTCTAGGTTTGAACTTTGTTGGACTGTGCCATCTGTGGAAATAGCAGGTAGATGTCAAATTCTATACAGAAAGTTGCTCTGGGCTACATATACAATTAGACCAAATCCTTTTCTGTCTATGTCAGCAATTGAGTAGAAAGGATTAGGAAATCATCCAAGGCTGAACAATGGCATTCTGTTCCAATGGAGATTAATTCTGCAGATCTTGCCACAGCCAGTGTCTTCAGATTCTTCATGGTCAACAGGTCCACTGTTTCTTTTGGATCATGCACAAGGAATTAATACTGTCTCCTGTATGGCAGGGGAGGAGATCTGATTATTTATTTTTTTTTCTCTTCAGTTAAGTAATGCCTACAGGTCTCCTCTCCACCCTTACCCTGTGACTGAACAGTGAAGGGAAAAGCATTACACTGATAAGATTATCTCTCCTCCTATCAGCATGCTTTTTGCACAGCAGCACAAGAGATTGGCTACTGTTGCCTCGGACATATGTGAACCAGTTCTATTAAAAGGAGCTCGGTTCACATGTTTTGCAAATTGGATGTGGTTGCATCGTATTTGCATATATGGAAACCGAGTGTAGTAGCTTCAAAGAACCTGTATTTACTCAAAGTCAAAGTTTTACTGGAAAATGCTGATGACCTCCTGACCATATCAATTGTGACACTTTTTTTATTACATTCTGGTTTTACCATTTTTCGTACTGGGCACTAGTAATTTTGCGAATGATTCAAAACTCAAAGCCTAGTAAGATGGGGCATGGGAGCCAATCACCCCAGATTTTTTCAGATGTAGTCAGCTACTACCAAGGGCCCTGGGGCTACATCTCCAGGTGAGGTAGTTCAACACGCAGAAGCATGGCTCCATTAGTTCAACAGTGGGTGGGGGGGGGGGCAGAAGGAAGGGAAACTTAGACAGAGGGGGTGGTGGGGTGGCATTTATTGTAACCAATCTTTTGTAGTAGTGTAGTACTGCATCTGAAATATGATTCTCCCCCATCTGTTTTCAGCTGCTGTAGAAGGGAACTACAGAGGGTTGATTCCAGTAAATGACCCCCCCCCCCCCATGCCACCATCCTCTCCAGGTTCCCCATCCCTCTGCCCAGGCTCCCTGTGTGCTTAGTATTGATCTCTCATTGTGTTCATTCAGAGCTGAAGCATAGTAAACTGTGTTTCCTTCCCCATTCTCATCAAATGTACACTTTGACATTTCTCGATGTTCCCTATAACATGTTCCCTATAACACAGCAGATCTTCACTTTTTGAGGTTCAAGTTCACTTCAATAAAAAATCTGAAAATAAAATGTCACAATTGGCATATGCAACCTGCATTCTATATAAAGACAGAACATTCGATGAATATTGGTAAATAATCATTTATTTTCATTAGTTTGACCCTTTTTTTTTTTTTTTTTTTAAGCTGGGTGCAGAATTGGGAGCACATGCTGTGAGTCACCTAGAAGAAATAAGTGATGCAGGAATCACTGCTATGGCTGCAGCCAAGTGTTCTGCTATTTTGTTGCCAACAACTGCCTACATTCTAAGGTAATATAGAGTTTGTGTGTGTGTTTGTTTTTTTTGTTGGTTCTCTCTACCAGATTTGACATACAAATGTGTGACACTTATTGGCAAATTGATTGCATAAAGCAGATTTATAAAGAATTATTTTAGGTTGACAAGTCAAGAACCAGCTATACCTCGTCAAGCTAAACTATTATCTTATACATGCCCTTATGCATGGTTCCCTGCTAAACAGAATATTGGGTAGGTCAACAGATTGGAATGGATGCATTTATATCTGTAGCACTACCCCTGGAGGAGCTGCTGGTTTAGATTTGGGTTTTGCATGTTGCCTCTAAGTTCGTTGTCCAGGGAAGAAAGTCTGTAGAAATTGAAATGACCACACAAGATGTAAAACCTTCAACTGTTAGGCTTTATTTTTGCTGCATAAACTTGTGAAGCAAGTAGAGAGTATAGAGAGAAGGGGAAGGTTCAGGTACGCGGTACAGAACACACAAAAAGTATTTAAGTTCCAGTACTCGCCACTCTTTCCTAAGTAGGTATTGCTCACCCCCTAGATAGACCCCTCTCGCATGGCCTAGCAGCCGGAATGATGCACGAACAGCATGAGAACAGTCTCTGCCACAGACCATCTGAGAACAAAAAGATGAATAGTCAGGGAATCCTCTGCCACAGGATTTCAGTCCCAAACTTCCTGCCTTACAGCAAAAGAGCCTTTAAGCCGATCCGGCGAACTGTAAGAAAAATTGAATAGTGGATCCCTTTCAGGGCCGATCCTAGGGTCACAGACGTCTGGGTGCAGAAATATTTCGGGTGCCCCCACATGGGCGTGGTCATCTTACAAACTCCTCCCCTCTACACGTTTCTATGGCAACAACTGAAACACACAGATTCTCCCCTAAGAAGTCTTTGTTACCCTGGGATCCTCCCATGATCTTTTAACAGAAAATAAAATACAGGAAGGGTGTACACGAATGAGACCTGGAAGGGAACCTCTCTAATGCACACAGAGGGGGATTCTGTTAGAGAGTCTGTTAGAAAGAGTCCCCAGACATGGTACAGAAGACGGTCAGAGACTGCAGATATGATACAGGAGGTGGTCAGAGACTGCAGTTCCTATGGACGATAGTAGATAATGGCCGATCGGCCCTCTCACCTGACCCAGCGATACAGCAACAACGGTTCCTCTGATCAGGAGTCGGCTCACTCTGAATTGCCTGTCGCTACTCCACTGGGTAAAGTCCAGATCTGTATTCTGGCAATAACTCCATTATTTTCTCCGCTAGGGATGGCGCCAGGCTGTGTTGCTTTGCCACTGGTGGTGCAGGGCAGCAGGGTTCTCTCTCTGATGGTGTTCTCTTAGCACTGTCCTCTCCCTCTGGAGTCCTGGGTGCACTTCCCTGAAAGCTTTCCCGGGCTCCTGGCTCTCTCTCTCCCATTCAGATGGGCATGCTGTATGGGCTACAGTTTTCGTGTTACAGTGGGGCTACATGTCCCACAATCCTCTTCTCTGCTCCTTTTTTATCCTATGTCTTCCCTGGCCGATATGAAGGCGGGGGAAGAAACATAGTGGGCGGCTGTGCTTGTAAGCGCTGCTCACTAGTACAGCAGCGCAAGGAGATGGAGAGGGGAAAGAAGAGCCCGCGGCTGCAGTAGCGTCACCCCGGTTGGTGTCACCCCATCTCCACCAACTATAGTCGCCCCTCAGTACAGACCCACCTCTGTCAGTGCAGACTCCCCACTAAGTATAAACCCTTCACTCAGTACAGACCTTCCTCAATACAGACCCCCCTCCATTAGTACAGTCCTTCCCCAGGAAAAACACCCCCCCCATTCGTACAGACCACCCCCCTCCGCTCCATTAGTACAGACCCCCCCATTAGTACAGACCACCCCCCTACGCTCTATTAGTACAGACCACCCCCCCCTCCATTAGTACAGACCCCCCCATAGGACAAACCCCACCGGGCGGCAGCTGGAGAGGAGAGGACAGTGTGCAGCCGCCAGACATGCCGCCTGGGTGGAGAAGATATAGACAGAGAAGAACAAGTACACGCTGCACGGCACAGACCGCCCGCTCCGCCCCCTCCGACGTCAGAACAGAGACAGCCCCTCCGAACTCTGACAGGAGGATGAAGGGGGATGGACTTGGGCAGCTAGGAAACACAGCGGCGGCGGTGCTGACCAGTGGAGGGGAGGAAGGGGAGCACTCTGGCGCTTGAGCGCCCCCAACTCTGTAGCGCCTGGGTGAACTGCACCCCGTCTAGGATCGGCCCTGATCCCTTTTTATAATGCGGTCACCAGGCCTATCCCGAGACATCAGCTTGCCTTGCTTGGTCTCCTCCAGGGCAGGTCCCCCCCCCCCCGGTTTCCTTTGTTAAGCTTCCCCCGCTTGGATGGACAGCTTGGGATCCCTTCTAGACCCCATCCAGCATAGCTGGGCCTACTTGATAGGAACACAGCCTCGAAACAACATCCCGGGACTGGAATCGCACACACATGCCTCGCGCCAGGAGGGCCACGAGGCGAAGGACCCCGAAAAAAACGGCGTCTGCCCCTATAAGTATCCCTTCCCAGCATGCACAGCGGGGCACCACTCCCACTGGGCTGCTGCCGAGAAGGGTCACTTAACGCACCATAGTTCGTCCGAGTTCCAACATGGGCCTGAGGTGGTAACGCCACCTACAGGCAACAGGGGAAAACTTCTAAAGAGCACAGCCATAGCCTGAACAGAGGCTAATTTCCATGAAATTAGTAAAGTCTGAGCCCAACTATGGGCTCAGACACCCCCAAATTTACAATAGCGCTACATATCCAATACTAGTAGTCTGCTAGTAGATTTATTTTTAGCCCTCTGAACCAAAAGGAAACTCTGACCAGGATCTGTATAGCAGTAGTCTGTGAGCCCTCAGTCCTGTCCTCCACTTGCAACGCACTCACAGAACATTATGTTCTCTCGTCCTGGGTCCCAGGCTGTGTTAATTTTGTCAATGAAAATATATTTGCCACAGTTATTGTCGACTGCATGTTTTTAGTGACAAAAATTAAACAAAAATAAAATTAGAATTGGGTCCAGTTGACGAAAGCTAGAATAAAAAATCTATTCAAATATTAATTTAGTCGACTAAAATCTCCAGTACATTTTTAGGAAACTAAAATTAAATGAGTTTAGTTTAAATTATAATGCATTAATTAAAGAGGAACTGCAGTCTGTTCCCATAATGTGTGATAAACCAAAGGAAAAGGGATGCCAAGCGCCTTGAGGCGATTTAGTTCGCATTTGTAGCGCTATACAAGTTGCTCACTCATAAAAACATCTGCGGGCCAAATCCTCAAAGGAGATACGCAGGCGGAACTGCTGTTCAGCCTGCGTATCCCTGTGCCTATCTTTGGATCTGATCCTCAAAAGGATTTTTCCAAAGATAAGCAGCAGATCTGACATCTGTAAGACACTTACACTGTCAGATCTTAAGATGCAGTACCGCATCCGCCGCTGGGGGCATTTCGAGTCGAAATGCCGCTTTGCGTATGCAAATGAGTACTTAGGCAGATCCACAAAGCTTTTTAGCTTTGTGTTTTCTGCGTAAGTTACGTTTTGCATGCGTAAAATTAGGGATGCTTTTACAAGGTGTAAACTAGTAACACCTTGTAAAAACATACCTTTTTTTCGATCGCCGCAATTTTTTTTAAATTTCAAAAAAAAAATTTCGCCGCGTAACTTTTTTTTTTTTCCGACGCAACTTTATTGTCCCGTCGCAATCCACAAAGCCCGACGTAATGTAATTTCGCGCGCTGCCCGACGGGAAAAATGACGTCACACGCATGCGCAGAACGTCCGGCGCGGGAGCGCGCCTCATTTAAATTGTCATCGCCCCCTGGATGAGAAGACCGCCTTGCGACGGAGGCACTTAAGTTACACAGCCGAAAATTTCTAGGTAAGTGCTTTGTGGATCGGGCACTTAGGTAGAAATTTTCCGCCAGTGTAACTTAACTGCTGAAAGTTAAGTTAGGCAGTTTTTTTGTGGATTTGCCCCATCTGCCATTCTGAAGCTTCCCTCCAACCACTTTGCATATTTTTTATATATATATACAGTATGTCACAAAAGTGAGTACAACCCTCACATTTGTGTAAATATTTTATTATATCTTTGCATGTGACAACACTGAAGAAATTACACTTTGCTACAATGTAAAGTAGTGAGTGTACAGCTTGTATAACAGTGACAAACAAAACAAAGTCAGCGCCAAAAATGTCCGAATGTAAGATTGCACCTAAAAGCAAATGTAACTAAAAGATGCAAACATATCATGTATTAAAAAATCAACATTGATTGGCAGCTAAAAGGACATGCACACCAGGAGTGGTGTGAAAGAAGAAAACAAATCTGAAAAAATCCTTCAAAGTAGCGCTAAAACAAAGAAGATTATAGGAGTCCCACAATCATAAAAAATGA
Organism: Rana temporaria; assembly: GCF_905171775.1. Taxonomy (NCBI): domain Eukaryota; kingdom Metazoa; phylum Chordata; class Amphibia; order Anura; family Ranidae; genus Rana; species Rana temporaria. Next base: position 198,544,145 of record NC_053491.1, on the reverse strand, counting down.
AAGGTTTATTTAAAACTTGTATAAGTCTCAAAAGCAACAGTCTCCAGGTTGTCAGTTCTGTGATACAACACAGTACAGTGTAAGCTGACCGCTTGTAAGTGATCCTACGAACCAATAGACACAGAGTTAAGAGTCACTGAAGCGTGTCTGCACTCCGCAGACCTCTCCCATAGATGGAAAGTCTCACAAGTGATGAGCTTGTGACAGAAGCTGTGGGTACTGTATCGCTCTCTTACCATAACCCGAAGGGATGTATGGGACGTGCAGATAAACAGATGATCCGTCAGCTGTAGAGGGGAGGAAGGACGCTGTCAGACCCCGTGCTGTGTGAACAGTCGCAGCGCGCGCTCCTCTCAGACGAAACAGGACGTCTCACTGGCGCTGAGTGGGGGGCGGTGCTGACCTCGCTGATTGATGGGATGGGGGATCAGAAGTTAGGCTATGACAAGCCAACTGAAGCGGAGAGCTGAATGGATACACAGGCGTTCTGGATCGTAAAATCAGAAGGATTCTGTGTAGTAGTCCATATGGAGGTGTTAACTCATTACACTGGCTACAATCTGGAGATAGCTGCTGCCACCACACTAAGACGACATGTATCGGGACTGAGCCCTTCATCAGGTCAATAGGAAGTGGCTGGGAGGGATTAATTTATAGGAGACCGATACCTGTGGGACAGGACTTGGCCGTGCAGTATGCGCCTCAATCATATGTGACTTAGCAGCAACAGCCTGTTTAGTAAAATACATGGACAATATCATATACATAAAACATCTTAAAAAAAAAAAAAAAACAACATTAATAACATACAACGCCGAACAAAATGGGGTAAAATTGCAGAAAATAAATGGATAAATGAAGTGAGATGCACGAGAGAAGGAGGGAGGAAGAGGGGAAAGGCTGGAGTAATATGAAACCTGGTAAAGAGAAGGAACATAAAAAATAAATAAAAACATGTGTGGAAGAAGTTCTTGGAGACAATGGATAAATCAAATGATCTGTAAAATAATTAATAAGCTGATAAGACAATATATGAACAATCTATAGATACTGACTTCTATGGCCACCAGAGCATTTCATGTGGCAACATAGATTCCATATTCTAAAACATGAAATAAAATAAACTAAAATAAAAAGACTCCAATCCGTAACCTCTTGTAAGGATTGGAGTCTTTTTATTTTAGTTTATTTTATTTCATGTTTTAGAATATGGAATCTATGTTGCCACATGAAATGCTCTGGTGGCCATAGAAGTCAGTATCTATAGATTGTTCATATATTGTCTTATCAGCTTATTAATTATTTTACAGATCATTTGATTTATCCATTGTCTCCAAGAACTTCTTCCACACATGTTTTTATTTATTTTTTATGTTCCTTCTCTTTACCAGGTTTCATATTACTCCAGCCTTTCCCCTCTTCCTCCCTCCTTCTCTCGTGCATCTCACTTCATTTATCCATTTATTTTCTGCAATTTTACCCCATTTTGTTCGGCGTTGTATGTTATTAATGTTGTTTTTTTTTTTTTTTTTAAGATGTTTTATGTATATGATATTGTCCATGTATTTTACTAAACAGGCTGTTGCTGCTAAGTCACATATGATTGAGGCGCATACTGCACGGCCAAGTCCTGTCCCACAGGTATCGGTCTCCTATAAATTAATCCCTCCCAGCCACTTCCTATTGACCTGATGAAGGGCTCAGTCCCGATACATGTCGTCTTAGTGTGGTGGCAGCAGCTATCTCCAGATTGTAGCCAGTGTAATGAGTTAACACCTCCTTATGGACTACTACACAGAATCCTTCTGATTTTACGATCCAGAACGCCTGTGTATCCATTCAGCTCTCCGCTTCAGTTGGCTTGTCATAGCCTAACTTCTGATCCCCCATCCCATCAATCAGCGAGGTCAGCACCGCCCCCCACTCAGCGCCAGTGAGACGTCCTGTTTCGTCTGAGAGGAGCGCGCGCTGCGACTGTTCACACAGCACGGGGTCTGACAGCGTCCTTCCTCCCCTCTACAGCTGACGGATCATCTGTTTATCTGCACGTCCCATACATCCCTTCGGGTTATGGTAAGAGAGCGATACAGTACCCACAGCTTCTGTCACAAGCTCATCACTTGTGAGACTTTCCATCTATGGGAGAGGTCTGCGGAGTGCAGACACGCTTCAGTGACTCTTAACTCTGTGTCTATTGGTTCGTAGGATCACTTACAAGCGGTCAGCTTACACTGTACTGTGTTGTATCACAGAACTGACAACCTGGAGACTGTTGCTTTTGAGACTTATACAAGTTTTAAATAAACCTTTCATTTTTTATGATTGTGGGACTCCTATAATCTTCTTTGTTTTAGCGCTACTTTGAAGGATTTTTTCAGATTTGTTAGCTTGTATAACAGTGTGAATGTCTTGTCCCCTCAAAATAACTCAACACACAGCCATTAATGTCTAAACCGCTGGCAACAAAAGTGAGTACACCCCTAAGTGAAAATGTCCAAATTGGGCCCAATTAGCCATTTTCCCTCCCCAGTGTCATGTAACTCGTTAGTGTTACAAGGTCTCAGGTATGAATGGAAAGCAGGTGTGTGAAATTTAGTGTTATCGCTCTCATACTGGTCACTGGAAGTTCAATATGGCACCTCATAGCAAAGAACTCTGAGGATCTGAAAAAAAGAATTGTTCTACATAAAGATGGCCTAGGCTATAAGAAGATTGCCTAGGCTATAAGAAGATTGCCAAGACCCTGAAACTGAGCTGCAGCACGATGGCCAAGACCATACAGCGGTTTAACAGGACAGGTTCCACTCAGAACAGGCCTCACCATGGTTGGGCCAAAGAAGTTGAGTGCACGTGCTTGCCGAGGTTGCCTTTGGGAAATAGACTTATGAGTACTGCCAGTATTGCTGCAGAGGTCAGCCTGTCAGTGCTCAGACTATACACTGCATACTGCATCAAATTGGTCTGCTTGGCTGTCGTCCCAGAAGGAAGCCTCTTAAGATGATACACAAGAAAAGCAGACTAAGGACATGGATTACTGGAACCATGTCCTGTGGTCTGATAAGACCAAAATAAACGTATTTGGTTCAGATGATGTCAAGCGTGTGTGGCGGCAACCAGGTGAGAAGTACAAAGACAAGCATGTCTTGTCTACAGTCAAGCATGCTGGTGGGAGTGTCATGGTCTTATTTAAAAAAACAAAATACGTTTTTATTGCATTTTTATGCATAAAGAACAAAAACAAAGTACTTGACAGAAGATTAGCAGAACTGCTTGAGGGTTCAACCCAAAGACCCCATTCACACCTAAGCGACAAAACGCCCGACGCGGGACGCTTCTGTCGCTAGAGGGGAGAATTCCCATTGCCGTCTATGGAGATGGTTCACATCTCATAGACGCGCAACGCCTGTCGCCTGAAAAAAAGTCCCGGACCCTTTTTTTCACGCGACAGGCGCGTTTTCCCATAGACAGCAATGGGAATACTTTAGGAAAAAAAAAAAAAAATGAAACATTTGTAATCGCGGCAAATCTGCCGCTACACGCGAACGCAGCCAAAGTCGTGCAAGAAAATACATCAGGTAGGTATGAAGGCAGTGGATGTACCCTTTTATTAAAGTGGTGCCACTCACTTTTATAGCACACAATGTCCTCTAACAATCGTATATTGGTAATAGTAATTACTGCTACTGTGCACCAAGCACTAAGTTCACTTGATGGTTGGTGCACAGCAGCTGCATGAGGCTTTTGCACACTTTTGGTGAACTTAGATTTTTTCGTTTGTAGGACTTTTATTTTTTATTTGCTTGTTTTTTATATATATATATATATATATATATATATATATATATATATATATATATATATATATATATATATATATATATATATATATATATATATATATATATATATTGTATAATATAATTCGAGATTTTCCTAGCTTGTGACGGAAAATATTAATTATATGAAGACAGGAGGCGAGTATCTTATGCATTATCTTTCTTTAATAATGCCCATAGCAGAAATACAGTAAACATTTATTGTAACTTAAAAAATTCAAAGAACTACCCTTCCCAGCAGTCCCTGGGCCAGTGTAGCCCCTCCCAGACCGTAGCCTATATAAGGGACTGTCTGAGGTAACCTATTCCTCTTTCTTCATGCGAATTAGTGTAAACAGGAACCGAAAGTCCAATTCGACATCTCCGCGGCTGCCGGGAACCTTCCGACCGGAACACAACATCCGAATCTGGAGGAAACGAAAGGACAAGGCCAACACGGACCAACTTCATCCGGACCAACTTCATCCCAACGGGGACTATAGGAAACCCAAACCATTCGGAGCCGACCGGTCAGTTGTCCTCAGGAACATGGACCAACGGATTCAGTCAACGGCATCCCGACTCCGGATCTGGAACGCAGTAGGAACCTCCATCTGCGGTGAACTAAACCCATGGATCGAAACGGACAGCAATCCCAACGGGCATAGTGAAAACGAACTCCCGGGGCGTACCAGCCTCCGACTTGCAGATTGCGTGGTTCATCAGTCTAGAACGAGAGAGAGATAACCTCGTGACAGGGTTGGGTTGGGAGGGAAGATACTCGCCTCCTGTCTTCATATAATTAATATTTTCCGTCACAAGCTAGGAAAATCTCGAATTATACATCAGACAGGAGGCTCATATCTTATGCAAGTTCAAAGCTATAACAATGCATATGACCAATAACAATCAAAATAATCCACAACACTGACATAGATATGTGTACCTCCTGTTCAAAACGGGATTGGCGGAAAATCGGTCGCTGACAACAGTCCGCCGCTATAGTAAGTCACAGAGGAAACCGGGAAGAGAGGATTAACATAGGAAACGAGGAGTTGAAAGACTTGCGAAGATCGCAGCGAGGCTGTCAAGGACATACAAGTCTGTAGACAGCGGACCACATACAGTTGTGGATGTGCGGGGAAGAACGGGTAGAAAACCGATCGAAGTACCGTCTGGTCCAACGCACGACGGAAAAAGACTTGAGTCTCTGAGGCGAGGAATGACGCCTGGATATGTCCAAAGCCTTGACGTCTGACCCACGATGATGGAAATCAGACACAAGAAGACAGTAAGCTCGAAAGACAGTAACCTCAAAACAGAGTGTCAACGTCCCCCAGCCCGAGAACATGATCATGACCTTGGAAAAATCCCAAGTGTGCTGGTACATTGGGCGATTTAAACTTAACGCCTTCAAAATTGACACACCAACGGATCCAAAGAGTTCGCCAGATAATTGGCTATTACAGACCCTGGTGCTTGAACGGGGTCGACCCGTCGTTGATCACACCAAGTAACCCAGAGTCCCCAGGTAGATCGAGATGCCGATCTAGTCCCGGGGCCCAGTCCAAAGCAGGGAATCCCTAGCTGTTCCCGAAAGGTCGTAGTCTGCGACCGGAACCCCGATACTAACCATGTGAGGAGAGGTAGGATGTGCTTCGTGAGTAGAGGGTGCAGATCCCCGTTCGGACCAGCGAGGAGGTGGGGGAATGAGGAAACAACCTGGGGAGTTCCACCGTCATCCTCAGAAGGAGGGGAAACCATGGCTGCGTCGGCCACCACGGAGTGAACCGCACAACTGATGCTCTCCGGCTCGCTAAGTGAAGGAGGACCCTGAGGGTCACCGGGAACAGGGGAACGCGTAATGTGTCCCCTGTGACCACGTTTGGTGGAGGGCGTCCACATGGTGCGCCTCCGGATCCGGCCTCCGGTTGTAAGAGCGCGGAAACTGGTGGTTGATACGGGGAACGAACAGGTCCATAGAGAAGGATCCGCGAAGTGAGCGAGGATCAGGGACCCTGACCGGTGCGGTCGCCAATCGTTGGAATCGGTCAGGTAACGAGAATCCAATCTGCCACCCTATAGGGATAGTCTGTGGCATATCCCGCAATCGGGACGATGTTGCATTCCAGGCAGAAGTGCCCGAAGTCTTACTAGATCCGCTAGGATTCTGGATCAGGGGCCCACCAAGCGATCGACGTACCGGACTGCAGGTACGTTGTCCGAACGCAATAGCACACAGCAGATGGACGTGCGTGGCAACAGACTTCCGATGGCAAAAAAGGCCGTCAGGGGTGTACGTGTTGATGTGCAGCCGAGGGTTCTCTGCGGACCACGTCCTACCGGAGGACGAGGGACTGCACCGAGCACCCCAGCCGAGGCGGCTGGTATCCGACCCTATGACGAAATCCGGTGAGGAGTTGAAAATGTCTCGCCGTTCCGTTTGACGGCATGACTTAACCACTACCGTAGGTCCACCATGGCTTCACTTAGTTTGTATAGCGAAGCCCCTAGCGAAGATGTAGAGTCTCGAGTCTCTGGAGGGTTCGACAGTGAAGAGGGGCTGGAGAGTGGCCTGGATTGACACCGGGAACAGGCCGACTAAGCGAGTCAGTCCGCGTAAGGACACCCGCTGCTGCCCAGCATGATACTGATGTCTTTGCGGATGGCGGCTAATTGGGTATGGGTAGCCGAAGCTTCGCTCGGTTGGTGTCCACCAAGAACCCCAAAAACTCTATCTCCTGAAATGGGGAGATAATAGGTGTTTGTGATCTATGAGGAGTCCCAGATCGCGAAGCGATCCGACCATCCAGGAGGCGTGTTCGCTCGCTAGGCGAGGGGAACCAGCCATTAGAAGTAGGTCGTTCAAGTAGATGTTCAACCTCACCCTTGTCCCCCAGGGCAGTAAGTTGGTGAGATTTCTCAAGCTCCCACCGGACGAAAAACCGCCTTTCTTCTTCCTGATCAGGAAGATGTTGTTGAGGAAGTTCAAAGAGAGCGGGTCCATCTCTCCTATCGGCTGTTTGGTCCAAGGTCTAGCAACCTGTTGTCCATTAGGACGGTGTTTAGGTTTGAAAAACCGAATGGGATGGTGAACCAGGTATACGCCTGTAATATAACTCCATTTGTCCTACCGTCTTAAAGATATCATCAATTAGCGTGATCCCATTGTGCTAGGTCAACCGGCTTACAGAGGCGGTAGCCTGCTCACTAAGGCGTAGGGTTAGGTGATAGGTCCAGAGATCTAAGACCCAGTACTGTGAGGTCCCAAAGGCCCTCTCTATTCCCTTCCTGGAATACTGAATGAGTATGGGATCCACCTCTGGAGTGAGCACCACCGTATTTGGTAATGGAAGAGTGAGTATTCCACCCTCAACTTGTCCGGTTAGCGTACCGATCGATCTCCGGGTCCAGCATTCGATCTATTGGATCACCTCAGGTAGAGGTGCCCAGTCACCGGAGTGTGGGTGGCCAATCACCTCCTGATCGAAAAATGGTACTCCACAAGAGTCCAATAAGGTTTTACCCTGGGACCTAGGGTTGGCATCGTCATGGAGCGCCATGTGCCTCACATAATCATCATCATTATCATCATCATTTTCATCCTCAGACTCAAAGGTGTTAGCCGCCTCGTACTCCGCGGACGACTCTGGAAGAGTCCACGAGGAGTCTGGCTCAGTCCGTTTAGCGGATCGCTGCCTCTGTATGTGCATCTCCCCGAGGCTCGGGGGTCGATTGGAGTCTGGGAAGGCAGTGGGAATCGGCAGGCCCGGGAGGGTACTGCCTGGGGCATGTTATTTACTTCCCCTACTGGGGAGTCCGTGGGTCGGCAGTCCTGGGAAGGTACTGCCTGGGGCATGTTATGTACTTCCCCTGCCGGGGAGTCAATGGGTCGGCAGTCCTGGGAGGGTACTGCCTGGGGCATGTTAATTACTTCCCCTGCCGGGGAGACGGAGGCCACATTAATGTGACGGCGCATACGGGACGCCATGCCCTACTCAGAGGCGTTATATCCTTGCCGGGAGATCCGGACATAGGGGTGCATGTGGGTTGGATCAACCGATGTCCTGGTAGTCTGGACGGACCTACCGACCAGCTCAGGAACCAGTGCAGCACTGAGGTAGGTAGGGCCTTCCAGGGCTGCGTCCACCACTTCAGTGGCACCAGTAGGGAGTAAAGGATCTGTCGCCAGCCACAGGAGAGGAGTCAGCTGTCTGCGGACAGCACGGCCGTGCAGCACAGGAAGATACGGAAGTTATGTACTATAACTTGTATAGTAATTTCTATAATTCATTCAATTATTGTTATAATTTGTTTATATATATATATATATATATATATATATATATATATATATATATATATATATATATATGTATTTATTTATTCAATTATATATAAAGTATAGTTTAATAGTTTATATTTTAAAATTTGTTTATTATATATATTTATATATTTATTTATTTATTCAATCATATAGATTGTATAAATTATTTATAGACATTTATGTTCATTGATTTATTTATATTTATTTAATAAGTCAATAATTTATTCATTCGTATAATTTATTATTTATTTACATGTATTAACCACTTAAGCCCCGGACCAATATGCAGCCTAAAGACCCAAGGTGTTTTTACAGTTCGGGACTGCGTCGTTTTAACAGACAATTGCGCGGTCGTGCGACGTGGCTCCCAAACAAAATTGGCGTCCTTTTTTCCCCACAAATAGAGCTTTCTTTTGGTGGTATTTGATCACATCTGCGGTTTTTAGTTTTTGCGCTATAAACAAAAATAGAGCGACAATTTTGAAAAAAAAGCAATATTTTTTACTTTTTGCTGTAAAAAATAATCCCCAAAAAACATATATAAAAACATTTTTTTTCCTCAGTTTAGGCCGATACGTATTCTTCTACCTATTTTTAGTAAAAAAAATCGCAATAAGCGTTTATCGATTGGTTTGCGCAAAATTTATAGTGTTTACAAAATAGGGGATAGTTTTATTGCATTTTTATTATTTTTTTTTTTTTTTTACTACTAATGGCGGCGATCAGCAATTTTTTTCGTGACTGCGACATTATGGCGGACACTTCGGACAATTTTGACACATTTTTGGGACCATTGTCATTTTCACAGCAAAAAATGCATTTAAATTGCATTCTTTATTGTGAAAATGACAGTTGCAGTTTGGGAGTTAACCACAGGTGGCGCTGTAGGAGTTAGGGTGCACCTAGTATGTGTTTACAACTGTTTGGGGGTGTGGCTGTAGGAATGACGTCATCGATCGTGTCTTCCCTATAAAGGGAATGACGTGATCGATGCGCCGCCATAGTGAAGGACGGGGAAGCCGTGTTTACACACGGCTCTCCCCGTTCTTCAGCTCCGGGGAGCGATCGCGACGGAGCGGCTATAAACAAATAGCCGCGCCGTGGTCCCGGATCGCTCCCCGAGCGGACCCGACCTCCGCATGTAGCGGGGGGGTCCCGATCGGACCCCCCACCCGCTAATAGGCGAGGACGTACGTGTACGCCCATGTGCCTGTACGTGCCATATTGTGGACGTATATGTGCATGCGGGGGTCGGGAACTGGTTAATATATTCATTATATGTAGAATAGACTACAGGGGAATAAATTCCCAGAACAAGAACTGATGTTTAATGTGACTGAAGGTGAAGGAGTGATAGAAGCAGGGGAGGGGAGGAATTCCCCACCAGCTAGGTGTGAGTGACAGAAGTTAGATGAGGGGAGATATTCCCCACCACAAGGGGAGCTAGACGTGAGGCTCGGGGCCGTAGTCTCGCGAGACTACGGCCTAACGTGATTCGCATAGATCAGTGAGATCTACACAGAGTTCCAACCATACAGCCGCCCGCACCCTGGCGTGGCGGCGATGGGGAGAGACGGCCTAGCACACGGAGGATGGGGTCCCCAGGACAGGTCCGCAGCAATGGCGCCGTCGATTCGCGACAATAGCGCGATGGTGCAGGGAGATCCTCACCGCCACGCCCCCCTCAGAGATGAGACGCTCTGAGGAGAAGAAGGGAGGTAGGAAAAAAGGCGCCGAGATGTTAAAATGGCGCCGTCCTACCTCCAGTCAGAAAACGAGCAGTGTGCAGAGCGCACCGGGGGGAAACAAAAGAAGCAAGGCAGCGGTATATTGTAAAATAAACAAATAAAGAAGCCCAATGACTGTAAGATGTACACATCAGAGGAAACCGCGTTCTCTACAAAACGGGTGGCACAGATAGCAAAGTGGGAAAAGCATACAGCAAAAACTAAACGTTTATCATTTTTAGAAATATCAGTTGTGCTTCATAAGACAGAAGGTTGATAGAACAACACACAGATGAAGGTCTGAGGGGATCAGAGGGTATATACAGATACAGGTGGAAGTTGAAGGGAATAGCGGAGGAGGGAAAAACCTCCGTAGCTGTAATAAAAGCCGGGGTGGGAGGGGGGGGGATCCCCAGCACCCTGTGGAAAGACGATGTGACATTAGGATCTACACAAATTAAAAAAGGCTGCTGATAACCAAATAACAAGCAAGCCTACATAAAAATTATACACATAGAGTAATGTACTTATCTGAGTTCTGGCTATGAGCAGAAAGAAAGAGGAATAGGTTACCTCAGACAGTCCCTTATATAGGTTACGGTCTGGGAGGGGCTACACTGGCCCAGGGACTGCTGGGAAGGGTAGTTCTTTGAATTTTTTAAGTTACAATAAATGTTTACTGTATTTCTGCTATGGGCATTATTAAAGAAAGATAATGCATAAGATATGAGCCTCCTGTCTGATGTATAATTCGGGATTTTCCTAGCTATCATGACGGAAAATCTGAGTTATATGATGACAGGAGGCGAATATCTTGCATTAATCTTTCTTTTTAATGCTCATAGCAGAAAACATAAACATTTGTTTCTTTAAAATTTTGAGAAAAAACTTCATAGGACTACATTACCCAGATGCCCCATGGACCCCTCCCCCATGTCCTAGTCTCTATATAAGGGGCTGTCTGGGTCTCCTCCTCCTCTTTCTTCATGCGATGCTGGCAACTCCAAAACTTCAGATAACCTTGCCGTAGTAGACAACACGTTCCACAGTGATCGGGAAACCTGTCTCCGACGCTGGAAGTAGGCCAACCGGGCCTTGTCGACAGTAATACCTGGAGGATGCTCCGACGGTCATAATTGTGCTCAACTGGAACAAAAACAAAATAACCGTCATACTGGAACTCCAGAACCTTTTCTTATCTTCCGCATAGGCGTAGACTCCACCCATCAATAACCTGAAACGAGAAAATATATCGTGATAGGGTGGGTAGGGTGGGAAGATATTCGCCTCCTGTCATCATATAACTCAGATTTTCCGTCATGATAGCTAGGAAAATCCCGAATTATATATCAGACAGGAGGCTTCATATCTTGCATGTTTAAAGCTAACAGATTTATTATGATACATGCAACAATGTTAAAGTACTGAAGAGGAAACATGATTTTGAGGTCGGAAGTAATAACGTCGAAAAGTCGTTTCTGACGACCAATCCGCCGCTAATAAGAGGTCTGAGAGAGAACCGCCCGATGTGACCACCTTAGTAGCCATGGCCCCTCTGGTAGAATGGGCTCCGAAGAGCGAGATGTCGATCCCAGCCATTTCCATGGCCGTTCTCACCCATCTGGCCAATGATGCTGAAGACACTGGTAGATGGGGTTTTACATAAGAGACCAGTAACTGGGTACAAGTGGGCGACCTCAGGATCGCGGTCCGATGTTCATATTGCTGTAAACATCGCACCACGCAGATGTGTGGGTGGTCAGTGAAGAGGGGGTAGAACACCGACTGTATTCCTGTTTTCGTCCGACGAACCACAGAGAATCTAACTCCTTCTGGCAGGAATTGGCGCCGAGATATGTCTAGAGCTCTAACATCCGAGACCCTTTTTATGGAAATAAGGCATAAAAGGGTAGCGAGTTTGACGGACAGTTTCTTTAGAGAGAGGACCTCATTGTCCCCCCATGAGGTGAAGAGTTGTAGAACCCGAGAGACGTCCCAAGTGGATTGATACCTTGGTCGGGGAGGTCGTTTGAATCTCACTCCCCGTAGCAGTCTACAGACCAGCGGGTGTTTACCCACCGGTGCCGCGTCAACCTGACAGTGATAGGCCGATATGGCAGACCTATAGACATTCAGAGAGCTGTAGGATCTACCTGTCTCGTACGCGTCTGCTAAGTAGTTCACGACCGCAGCTACAGGTGCATGAACGGCATCAATTTGCCGTTGATCACACCAACGAACCCACATGGTCCAGGCAGATCTGTACGCCGACCTAGTCCCGGGGGCCCAGGCCAGGGCGAGGAGATCTCTAGCTGATTGTGAAAAGTTGATGTCCGTGTTTCCGAACCCGATACTAACCATGCTAACAGTGGGAGGTTGTCCTCCAGCAGCAATGGATGGCAACCCATGGACGCGTTTGATAGGAGATGAGGTGAGAAGGGGAGCAATCGGGGATAATCGATTGACATCCCCAGCAGAAGGGGAAACCACGGTTGCGTCGGCCACCAGGGGGTGATCAACACCACCGTCGCCCCTTGAGTCACTACCTGTAGCAGGGTTCTGGTGATCATGTTGAACGGAGGGAACGCATACTGCGTCCCCCTCGTCCAAATTTGTCGGAATGCATCGACTGCCAATGCTTCCGGGTCCGGCCTCCAGCTGTAAAAGCGGAGTAGTTGTCTGTTGAGGCGAGAAGCGAAAAGGTCCGTATGAAAGGGACCCCACATTGTTTGCAGTGTCAGGAAGACTGAACGATCCAGTGCCCAGTCGCTGGAATCCGTCAGCGCGAGTTCCAATCTGCGACTGTGTTGGAAATCCCGGGGAGGTATTCCGCTACCGGGGTGGTATTTATCGACAGACAGAATTGCCAGAATTCTGACGCGATGTCTGCTAATATCTTGGATTTTGTTCCCCCCAAGCGGTTGACATATTGAACCGCTGCAATGTTGTCCATGCGTAAGAGTACGCATTTGTTGGACGTATGTGGGAGAAAACTTTTGATCGCAAAGAATGCTGCCAAAAGTTCCAAAGCATTTATGTGGAGACGAGTTTCCTCCACTGACCATTTCCCCCCGGTTGTGATTTGTCCGCATCGAGCGCCCCAACCTTGGCGACTCGCATCGGATTCTATGATCACATCTGGGTATGAATTGAAAATAGTTCTGCCGTTCCATTCCACTGCGTGGCGAAGCCACCACAGCAATTCCTCCACTGCGTCCGAGTCCAACGAGACTTCGTCTGCGTACCGCAAGCCCTGGCGCAGATGGAGTGTTTTTAGGCGCTGTAGAGCGCGATAGTGTAAGGGTGCTGGGAAGATTGCCTGAATAGACGCCGATAGGAGGCCTACTATCCGAGCAATCAACCGCAGGGATACCTGACCTTTGCGCAACGTGGCTCTGATTTCCTTGCGGATCAGAGCTAGTTTCGCCTTTGGTAACAGGAGCAAAGCCTGTTTGGTGTCTACCAGAAACCCCAAGAATTCCATCCCCTGAGATGGTAGAAGAACGGATTTCTTGTAATTGATGAGGAATCCGAGTTCCCTCAGCAATGACACCGCCCATTGGCTGTGTAGGGTCGCTTGTGTTCTGGAACGTGCCATGATCAGCATGTCGTCTAAGTAGATGATTAGACGTACCCCCCTGCTCCTGAGAGCGGCTACTACTGGTTTGAGTAGTTTGGTGAAGCACCAGGGGGCTGATGACAATCCGAATGGAAGGCAGGTGAACTGCCACATGCGGTCCCGCCACAGGAATCTTAGGAAAGCTTGAGATTCCGTGTGTATAGGGACCGTAAGGTATGCGTCTTTTAGGTCTATTTTTATTAGCCAGTCTCCTGGCCAGAGGAGGTCTCGTAACAGGTGAATACCTTCCATCTTGAAATGGCGGTAGGTCACATGTTGGTTGAGCTCCCTCAGGTTTATGACGGGGCGATAGCCGCCGTCCTTCTTTTTTACTAGAAAAACGTTGCTGACAAAACCAGTTGAGAGGGGATCTACCTCCTGAACCGCTCCTTTGTCTAGCAGGTCCCTGAGTTCCTCGTCTATCAGCCCTATGTTTTGAGTGGAAAAACGAATGGGAGGGGGTATGACATTCATGGTCGGGAGGGACACAAACTCTATCCGGTAACCCGTTACCGTCGAGAGTATCCATGCGTCCGCCGAAATCGTGGACCAGACGTGGGAAAAATACATTAGCCTTCCCCCCACCTGAGTGTGTGGAATCGTATGTAGAAGTAAACTCACCGGTCGGTGGTCTTGACCTGGGGAATCCACGGCCTCCGCGTCCCCTCCAGGGGCGTCCGCGGGGAGGGAAGAAGGGTGGTGGTTGAGCCATGGGCATGGCGTACGATTGTGGTGCAGGAGCATACTGCTGGATTGGTCTTGAATAGGGCCTGTACGAAGCGGCGCGGCCGGTAGATCGCCCTCTGCCTCTACCGGCCTTGCCAAAAACCTTGCCAGGTTGTGATTTTCGTAATGAGGTCTGTGCCTTGTCTAGGCTCGAGAATAAGCTGACAAACTTATTTATGTTCTTTATTAAATCATCTCCGAACAGAAGGCCATCGGCGGATGGTCCCGGTTCGTTTTCAGCAAGATGGCTAAGTTGGGGATCCAACTTCATCAGTATGGAGCGGCGGCGCTCCACTGAGCATGTTGTGTTGGCGGTGCCCAGTAAGCATATAGCACGCTGAGCCCAGCCTCTAAGCTGTGTCAGATCCACGGGTTGGGCAGTTGCTACTGCCTGTTCTGATAAATTCAGAATTTTTGTGAGTGGACCAAGGAGGTCCAATATGCGGTCCTGTATAACTTTGAATGACCGCTCAATGCCTTTTTTAGCGTATTTCCCGGATCTTGTGAGGTACTTTAGCAGTACCGGGTCAATCTCTGGGGTGATAGCCACCTTGCTTGCCACGTGAGGCCTGGGGCATTCTGCTCGCAACTTATTGCGATTTGCCCTATCTAGCGACCTTCTGGTCCATAATTCTAGATATTGTGCCACATGAGGTAGTGGGGTCCAGTCCCCCGAACGAGGGTGAGATATCTCGTCCGGGTTAAACAGGGATTGACCCTGGGCATCTAAGACGGCGTTTTGTGTCGCCTCAGCGTTGGTTTCTGCTGTAAACCCCGCCTCCTCCTCGTCATTGCTCATGTCAGAATCAGAGGATTCGGCGTTGCCAGACATGTCAGATTCGTCCTCAGACGTGTCAAAAGAATTAGGTTTGATGCGTCTGGTTGATCCTTGCCCTTTTAAAAACTCCTTGGGGCCCAAGGGTCGAATGTGGCTTGGCCTGTGTGAGGCCTGGCAGGTCTGGTCTGATCCTGCTTGGGGCACATTATAAACTTCCCCTGCCGGGGAGTCGAGGTGCACCGACAGGTGCTTTTGTTTTTGGGATACTTTACCCTTTGTAGGGGGGCACCCTGAGGTAGATGGCCCAGGAATTTGTATGTTGGCATTTGCAGTCAGCGCTGCTTGAATCGATTTTGAGATCAATTCTTGTATCTGGGTTGTGGATAGCAGATGCGCAGCATCCACATCCACCACCTCACTGAGCAGTCCCTCAGTAGCCATTCTGAAATAGCCTGTGTATTATATTTATAATTTTATCCGGAAGTGTCAGGGATAAATCACTGACCCTCCTTCAGGCTAAGTGGGAAAAAACGCTAGGGAGGGGTGAGTTTGCCCAAGTCCTGGCTAAGTCTGGCCAGAGGTAATGAGCGAGTTCTATTCCCCTTTAAAAATACCTGACCGAGGGATTTTTTAGGAAAGATGTCAGCAGTCCTGATTAGCAGCGCGCTCCTGTGCTCTCTGCCCGTACAGTGAGAGTCAGGGCTGACGGCGCGTTTGTAACAGCTCCTCGGCCGTAATCTCGCGAGATTACGGCCGGGAGTCTTCTGATAGGACGGCTGACGGTGCAGAGGCGTGGCGTTACGACGCGCGTCGCTCGGCCACGCCCCCGTCCAGGAGAAAGCCCGCGAAGCGCGGTTGGAGTGCAGGAGAAGCGAGGGGGAAGGGAGCTGTGTCCTAATGGATCCTGACTGAGTCTGAGAGACAGTCAGGTTAGTAGACCGATACGAATAGCGGTAGTACCGCACCCTTCCCAAGCCTGCGAATCTATTTACATACCAAACAAACAATATACAGTACAGTACAGTATATGACAATTATCAGTAATAGAATAATTATAACAGATATATGTCAATCATAAATGCATATACTTATCTCTTGCCATGAGCAGAAAGAAAGAGGAGGAGGAGACCCAGACAGCCCCTTATATAGAGACTAGGACATGGGGGAGGGGTCCATGGGGCATCTGGGTAATGTAGTCCTATGAAGTTTTTTCTCAAAATTTTAAAGAAACAAATGTTTATGTTTTCTGCTATGAGCATTAAAAAGAAAGATTAATGCAAGATATGAAGCCTCCTGTCTGATATATAATTGGAGATTTTCCTGACAGTGCAACGCTATTTTTTTCAGTTGTCTTCATGTGTGAATATTAGTGAGTGCTGCAGTCAGGTTTTCTACTACCTCACATTTTAATTTTGATTAATTTTCCAAGTGCAGGTTAAGCACAATATAAGGCACGTTTCATCGTCCCCCTCACCCTGCCCAGCCAAGCGCTACATTCTGTTGTATTTTGTGTAGTCTAAATATTAATGAAAAACTCAATTTTTTCCTTTCTAAGACTCAAACAACCTCGAGCTAGAGACATGCTCAGTGCTGGGGTCATTGTATCTCTTGGAAGCGACTTTAATCCCAATGCATACTGCTTCTCCATGGTAAGTACTCTTGTGAAATGGCAACTGTTTAGAGTGCAGGTTTCTTATGTATGAATAGTTGCATGTTGTTTTTGTACCAATATTACAGCCATTGCCCATCAATGGGACATACCTAGTGGTTCAGACATTAACAAATTCTGAAGTGCAATGTGTTTACACATTTTGCTATTGTAAACTATGTAAAAAAAATGCTGGAACCAGGTTGTTCAAGTGCCATCCAGTGCTGTGTCTTGGCCTAGGTGAACAAGTTGCAGACAAGCTGCTGTAACACGGCACTTGCTAATATTATGAGCAGTATACGGAGTACTTGGCTGGGGGGGGGGGGGGGTGGAGCGACTGGCACCCCCATAAAACGGCTGGAGACTGGCCAGACTGGGTGCATGTAATAAAAACTAGCGGAGACAGAGTATTAGGCTCCACCTACCCTCCTCTGTGTGGCATCCTTACCTTGCACCTTCTCCCCGGCCTGGGGCAGGGTCTGTCTGTTGCAACAACGACGAGGAGGAGAGAAAGAAGAGGACCACGGGAACCCCCAGGTGGCGACCAGGACTGCAGCAGGTACAAATCAATTACCAATTACCATTACAGTACGTTTTGTAAGTCGTCATGTGCGGGTGTGCCAAGCAGCCAGTCAATATAAAGTGCTTAGCATGGATTGAATGAATATACAGATCATATTGCAATACAGTGCTCCATGCATGCTGCAAACTCATTAAACAGTCCATTTCAGTGAAAGTTCATGTACTACAAAGTGCTCTGTGCTATAATCGATACATAAAACAATTCTCTGCTTTTAAAAAAAACATATGTTTTGGGGGTTCTAATTTGTTTACATGTAAAAATCTGTATTTTTTTGCTAGAAAATGTAAGAAAAAGGCCTGGAACTGAAGTGGTTAAACTCTTCCAATAGTAAGGAAAGAAATGGGTCTTTGCTATTAGCTGCCATAGTATATAACTGTAATAAGAAAATGTGTTCCGTCATAAATTCTGTTGGGTTGTTGATCCTTCGCGAATTGCAAACAGCAATGTGAAGTAAATCACAAAAACTGGTGAAAAATCAATCTTTTTACATTTTGGATATGTAGCACTACCCCCCGAAGGAGCTGCTGGTTTGTTTTGGGCGGCATGTTACCTCGTGTTTCTCTGATGTCTAGGGGTGTTTGGTGGAAGTTGTAGTAACAGAATGTCCACGACAGATGTCTTTTGCTGTGCTCCTTATTACCCAGCCGGGTAAAAACAATAAAACTTGGTGAAGAGTAGAGGTTCAGAAGAAATGAAGATAGCAGATCCAGATGTCAGAAATAGGGAAACAGTCCTGCTCCCACGTGTAATGTCTCTTTCACCACTCCAGCCTGAGTGGGAATAGTGTACATGGACAGGCCTCGACTGTACCGACTGACGGGCGGCCAACATCCAGCCTTTCAGTGTCCGGTTCCCCTGGTCCCCAATGGATAGTCAGGCCCCTATCGGAACACCAGCCTCTCTTGGTACTCCTCTGGCAGACTCTCCACTGTACGGCCTCCTCCAACTGGACGGACAACCCAGGACCTTCTTAGGTGGGACCCAGTCGATTACTGAGTCCCCAAGTGGCAGATCAATTGCTCCGGGCCAACATTGTCCATAAAGCCAGGATCCTTGTGTTGCACGCGCAACACCGGCCCGGAAGGCCATTCGCCGGGGCGGCGTGAAGTGGCTACCCTAAAGGTGGGTGCCACACGAGGAGCGACCCAGGAAGATGGTGTCTGCCCTTATAAATACTCTCTCCCAGCATGCACAGCAAGGCCAAACCCTCCTGATAGGCTGCTGGGCAAGAGCACACAATCCTTGACTCCACTGCTGCCACCTGCTGACCTGGGGTGAGACCAGCACCCCAGAAACAGAATGGACCCACAGCACAGCCAAAGCTGAGACAGAGACCCAAATTTGAACAAATTAACATGATCAGAGTTGACTAACTCTCTGACCCCCTCTAAATTTAACATAGCACCGGTACTAGAAAGTAACCAGGCTCTACAGATATAGTAGGTAAAATACCTGACATAAGTTCTAACTCTTTCCTGCTGTATCCAAATCGAATACACTATAAGCACTTGTGTAATTGAGTATTTACAGAAATGCCATCTAAGGCTAGGTTCTGACAGCTAAATGTAAGAGAAAAAAAAATTGCCGCCATGCAGCCCAGCAGTTCAGAAAAGGGAGGGGATGAGTGAGCACCCCCCCTAAACCATACTAGGCTGCATGCCCTCAACATGGAGGGCATGCGCTCGCTTGTCCCCCTCCACTTCCTGACCTGCTGGGCTGCATGGTCGGATAAGGGTCTGGTATGGACTTAGGAGGGGGGGGGGGGTATTTTTTTTTCTTTTATTTAATTATTCTTTTTTTACATTCAGCTGTCAGCGGGGACACAGAGGCCCCCTGCTTGGCAACCAGCTGTATACAGTACTTACCACTTCAGTCCTGAAAGGTTTTACCCCCTTAATGACCAGGCCATTTTTTTGCGATGCTGTACCCAAACGAAAAAAATGTCCCCACAAATAGAGCTTTCTTTTGGTGGTATTTGATCACATCTGCGGTTTTTATTTTTTGTGCTATAAACAAAAAATGAGCGACAATTTTGAAAACCAAAAAATTTTTTTTTGCTATAATACATATCCCAAAAAAAATCGAAAAAACTAATGTATTCATCAGTTTAGGAAGATGATATCGTGTAACGATGGTGGCTGGTCAGCAAGTGGTTAAGCAGAAAAATAAAAATGCAAAACGCATCAAAAATCGCATCACAAACACAATACTTGCGTTTCTGGTGCGATTTCATGCAAGTCAATTAAACGCAAAGCGCAGAAATAAGTCCCTGACCCTTTCCAAAAAAGCACCGTCCGCAAAACGCATAGATGTGAATGTGTACCATAGGAAACCATGTTAAATGGACTGTAGTGCATTTCTGCAAACTGCAAAACTAATAAACGCATGGGTGTGAACCTAGGGCAAGTCTCTTGTGGCTGTTTTTTATATTGTTTTCTGTAGGAGTAGCAAAATGAGTGATGTTTTTCTTGTTGCTTTCAGCCTATGGTGATGCATCTGGCTTGTGTCAATATGAGAATGTCTCTGAAAGAAGCCCTTGCTGCTTCGACAATTAATGCTGCATACTCCCTGGGAAGATCTCATACACATGGTTCTCTTGAGGTTGGAAAACAAGGCGATGTTGTTGTTATAAATGCCCCAAGGTATGTTTCAGCTGTCTACCATACTGATTATCTTGCACAGGAATAATTTGACTGTTTAATGAACTCACTGCTTCTCCCTCCGTTAATGTTTCCTGGTGGGGAAGGACTGAACCTTGCTGCACACACCTCATTACCAAAGCCTAGGAAACAAGGACCCTTCTAGACCATCTCTCCAAATACTTAACCAATTCCCAGTGGCATAAACTTCCCAGTAATTGGCTAGGGCAGAATAAATATGCATTACTCTAGACCAATGGTTCTCAACCCTCCAAATGCCATGACCCCTTGATCAAATTTTCCAAGTTGTGGGGACCCCTAACAGTAAAAATTTTCGTAGCGTGGGCTGTCAGCACCCAAGGCAAAACAAGTAATTTGTGCCCCTAACCCTTACATTTGTGTAGTATTAAAACCCCTTATGGTAAATTTTAGTATTTACCACTCTTTGTTCTTCTTTCTTTCCCTTTTATCGCTCTAACCTAATTTCTTCTCCCCCCCCCACCCCTCACTATGTCTCCGACTTCGTGGTGTCTCGAAGCAGTGACACCTCTACCGAAATCAGGAGATAGGGTCTCCCCCAGCCCCTTCGACTTCACATTTCTCACCAGTCAGCTGACCACTAATCTCTGCCCCCCCCCCCCGCCATGTCATGAACTGAATGGGCGGCTGCAAAGAGGCTGAGTGGGCGGCCGTGGGCTCCAGGGACTGCCAGGGACTGCCCTACTGGGTGGCTGCAAAAGAGGTGCAGGCTTCAGGAACAGCCCAGGATTTGGTGACCCCTGGCAAATCATCATTTGACCTCCGAGGGGGTCCCGACCCCCAGGTTGAGAACCACTGCTCTAGACAGTGTATCTTTTTACTCTGTCCACTGAAGAACACTCAACAGTGGCGAGCAGAATCAAACCATGTTCTTGGGTTTAGGAGAAACATGTCAAATACCAAAAAGCACAAACAAAACGAAGGACATGTCAGCGTAAGGCACAGTCTGTACAAACTGTAATGAGTCAAATATGTTTTATTGCATATCAAAATAAAATAACATGGCAGAAGGGCCATATATTAATCTCCATAAGTTGTACAGTACAAATCATGTATCAAAAATAGGTTGTAACTTAAACCAAAATAATGTATGATAAGCAAGTACCTCACGTAATTGAATAACAGGAACCCATAACTAAGGGTAATTTGTGCTAAATCCTGAGGTCTGCAAGTTCGGATATAGAAAGGTGGAAACAGAATAAGAAAGAGAAGAGGGAGAAAAGCTGGAGAATAGGGTAGAATCAAGGGGAAAAAATTAGAAGAGGGTTTGAGCCAACCTTGGAGGACTAACCTGTGAAATTCAGTCAGGGAACATTCTCATATTAATACTGTAATGTTTTAAACACTGTTTCTCCATAAAGTTAAAAAAAATATATATATATATAATACAGTACAGACCAAGTTCGGACACACCTTCTCATTCAAAGAGTTTTCTTTATTTTCATGACTATGAAAATTGTAGATTCACACTGAAGGCATCAAAACTATGAATGAACACATGTGGAATTATACATAACAAAAAAGTGTGAAACAACTGAAAATATACTTTATATTCTAGGTTCTTCAAAGTAGCCATCTTTTGCTTTGATTACTGCTTGGCACACTCTTGGCATTCTCTTGATGAGCTTCAAGAGGTAGTCACCTGGCACAGCACCCCATTACTCTCCTTCTTGGTCAAATAGCCCTTACACAGCCTGGAGGTGTGTTTGGGGTCATTGTCTTGTTGAAAAATAAATGATGGTCCAACTAAACGCAAACCGGATGGAATAGCATGCCGCTGCAAGATGCTGTGGTAGCCATGCTGGTTCAGTATGCCTTCAATTTTGAATAAATCCCCAACAGTGTCACCAGAAAAGCACCATCACACCTCCTCCTCCATGCTTCACGGTGGCAACCAGGCATGTAGAGTCCTTCCGTTCACCTTTTCTGCGTCGCACAAAGACACGGGGGTTGGAACCAAAGATCTCAAGTTTGGACTCCTCAGACCAAAGCACAGATTTCCACTGGTCTAATGTCCATTCCTTGTGTTCTTTAGCCCAAACAAGTCTCTTCTGCTTGTTGCCTTTCTTTAGCAGTGGTTTCCTAGCAGATATTCTACCATGAAGGCCTGATTCACAAAGTATCCTCTTAACAGTTCTAGAGATGTGTCTGCTGCAAAAGGTGGCTACTTTGAAGAACCTAGAATATGAAATATATTTTCAGTTTCACACTTTTTTGTTATGTATAATTCCACATGTGTTAATTCATAGTTTTGATGCCTTCAGTGTAAATCTACAATTTTCATAGTCCTGAATAGGGATGAGCCGAACATACCCGGGTTCGGTTCGCATCAGAACGTTCGAACAGACCGCGGGTTCGCGCGAACATTTAGAACCCCATTGAAGTCTATGGGACTCGAACGTTCGAATTCAAAAACGATCATTTTAAAGACCAATATTCAATTTAATGTTGGTAAACGTCTTTCAGAACCCGGGTCTTGCCCCAGGGAACATGTATCAATCGAAAAAAATATTTTAAAAACGGACGTTTTTGCGGAGCAGCGATTTTAATGATGTTTAAAGTGAAAAAAAAAAAAATGAAAAATTCCTTCAAATATCACACCTGCTGTGTGTCTCTAGTAGTGGCACATGTTTAGAAATGTCCCTGCACAACATTAAATTATTATAAGAACAAAGTAATTTAATACTGGTTGCGCACGTGCTGTGTGGGAACAATATCTCGATTATTTTAGGGGTGGTGGGGGGGTGGCATTATCTTTTTGGGAAAGCAAAATTGTAGAAAAAAGGGCACCCCTCAAACATACTGTAATTGTAGCGCAACAAAGAGCCACGTGCAAAGTATTGCATCAAAAATTGTTATTAGGCGCCCTTGTTACACATGGGCATAAAAATGTGTCCGTAGGCGCAACATAACACTGCAACCCCTCCCAATATCTGTAATTGGAGCGCAACAAGGAGCCACGTGCAAAGTATTGCATCAAAAATTGTTATTAGGCGCCCTTGTTACACAGGGGCATAAAAATGTGTCCGTAGGCGCAACATAACACTGCAACCCCTCCCAATATCTGTAATTGGAGCGCAACAAGGAGCCACGTGCAAAGTATTGCATCAAAAATTGTGATTAGGTGCCCCTGTTACACAGGGGCATAAAAATGTGTCCATAGGCGCAACATAACACTGCAACCCCTCCCAATATCTGTAATTGGAGCGCAACAAGGAGCCACGTGCAAAGTATTGCATCAAAAATTGTTATTAGACGCCCCTGTTACACAGGGGCACAAAAATTGTGCCTTAGGCCTTAGGCCACATGCAAAGTATTGCATCAAAAATTGTTATTAGACACCCCTGTTACACAGGGGCAGAAAAATTAGGCCTTAGGCCTTAGGCCACGTGCAAAGTATTGCATCCAAAATTGTTATTAGGCGCAACATAACACTGCAACCCCTCCCAATATCTGTAATTGGAGCGCAACAAGGAGCCACGTGCAAAGTATTGCATCAAAAATTGTTATTAGACGCCCCTGTTACACAGGGGCACAAAAATTAGGCCTTAGGCCACGTGCAAAGTATTGCATCAAAAATTGTTATTAGGCACCCCTGTTAAACAGGGGCAGAAAAATTAGGCCTTAGGCACTGGTGGCGGAGCACAGAAAAACAAAATTTCTTACTAGCTAACAGCATGAAAAGTGAGGAGGAGAAGGATATTCCATCAGCAGCACAACAGGACAGTCACTCAGCATCAGCAGTCTCAAAGGGATCTGATATTTCAACACAAAATTCTTATTCAGTAACATCAGCATCAGGTGCTTGGTAGCCGGTGTTGATCCAAGCCTGATTCATTTTGATGAAGGTCAGTCGATCAACAGAGTCGGTGGAGAGGCGTACCCTGTGATCGGTCACAAAGCCTCCAGCAGCACTGAATGTACGTTCTGAAAGAACACTGGATGCAGGGCAAGCCAGTAGCTCAATTGCGTACTGTGCAAGCTCTGGCCAGTGATCCATCCTCAAGACCCAGTAAGCCAGAGGATTTTCCGCGGGGAAGGTGTCCAAGTCGGATCTTGCCGCTAGGTATTCCCGGACCATGTAAACCAGACGCTGGCGATGGTTGCTGGAACCGGTCAGACCTTGGGGCTGCGGACTAAAAAATTGTCTGAACGCATCGGTCAGACGGCCACCTTCTCCACCGCTCCTTCTCTGACTCACCGAAGCCTCAGCAAGACGTTGTCCAGGGCCAGGTTTTGGTAATCCCCCCGGTTCTGGGAACGCATTGCACAGACCCTTCTGCAAGGCCTCCCGCAGTAGTTTCATCTTCTGCTCCCTCTGCGATGGCAACATAAGATCCGTTACCTTACTCTTGTAACGTGGATCAAGGAGAGTTGCCAGCCAGTAATGATCCCTCTCCTTGATAGCACGTACACGAGGATCCTTACGCAGGCTTTGCAGAATCAGGGAGGCCATGCAGCGTATGTTTGCAGAGGCATTCGGGGCACAGTCCTCTGGGTCACTGAGGACGACAGGATCCTCAGCCACCTCATCCCAGCCACGTAAAAGTCCACGTGTTCCTTGGGACTGTAAATGATCCCTTGAAGACTGCTGCTGTTGATGCTGAGTGCTAGGCTCCACCTCCATGCTGCTGATACAATCCTCCTCCTCCTCCTCTTCCTCATCCTCCTCCTCCTCTTCCTGTGTTCCAGGTGGGCAAGCAGGAACAGTGTCTGGATAAAGGGGGCCTTGAGAGGTAAGGAAGTCCTCCTCTTCCTCCCTCTGTTCTGCCTCAAGGGCCCTGTCCATTATTCCACGTAGGGTGTGCTCCAACATGTGAATAAGCGGGACAGTCTCACTGATGCATGCACTGTCACTGCTCACCATCCTCGTGGCCTCCTCAAATGGTGACAGGACAGTGCATGCATCCCTGATCAAGGCCCACTGGCGTGGTGAAAAAAACCCAAGCTCCCCTGAGCCAGTTCTGCTGCCATATTGGCACAGGTACTCATTGATGGCCCTCTGCTGCGTGTGCAGCCGCTGCAGCATGGCCAACGTAGAGTTCCATCTGGTGGGCATGTCACAGATTAGGCGGTTCTTGGGCAGGTTGTATTCCCTCTGGAGGTCTGTCAGCCGAGCAGTGGCATTATATGACCTCCGGAAATGCACACAGACTTTCCTGGCCTGCCTCAGGACATCCTGTAAGCCAGGGTACCTGCCCAAGAACCGCTGCACCACCAAATTGAGAACATGCGCAAAACAGGGCACATGGGTGAGTTTTCCACGTCGCAGGGCAGAGAGGAGGTTGGTGCCATTATCGCTGACCACCATTCCAGGCTTCAGCTGGCGTGGCGTCAACCACCTCTGAGCCTGCCCCTGCAGAGCTGAAAGAACCTCTTCCCCAGTGTGGCTCCTGTCTCCCAAGCACACCAGCTCTAGGACCGCATGGCATCTCATGGCCTGCATTCCTGCGTAGCCCGTCGTACGCCTACGGAGCACGGCTGGTTCTGAGCCAACATCACCACAGGAAGAGGCCACAGAGGAAGAAAAAGAGGAGGGGGTGGAGGAGAGAGGTGTGTCACAAGCAGTTGTAGTGTTTTGGAGGCGTGGTGGTGGAACAACCTCCAAAACTACTGTGCCTTGACCTGCGTCCTTCCCAGCTGCCAGCAGAGTCACCCAATGGGCCGTAAAAGACAGGTAACGTCCCTGTCCATGCCTGCTGGACCATGAGTCAGCGGTAAGATGCACCTTACCACTGACCGCCCTGTCCAGCGAGGTATGGACATTGCCTTCCACATGCCGGTAGAGAGCCGGAATCGCCTTCCGTGAAAAAAAGTGGCGTTTGGGTACTTGCCACTGAGGTACTGCACATTCCACAAACTCACGGAAGGGGGCAGAATCTACCAACTGAAAAGGTAGCAGTTGAAGTGCTAGCAATTTTGCTAAGCTAGCATTCAACCGCTGGGCATGTGGATGGCTGGGAGCGTACTTCTTTCGGCGCTGCAGCAGCTGGGGCAGGGAAATTTGTCTGGTAATATCAGTAGATTGGCCGGATGTACTACCACTACTACGTTGTGACACACCTATTTCTACACCTTCGGTGCAGGCTGCAGAGAGGACTAGGGGTCTAGTGGGGTTTGAGGTCACAGAAGGGCAAGGGGAGGACCGCTTTGGTCTTTGGTGTGGGTCTTTCTGGTATGCCTGCCAACGAGCTGCATGGCAGGTCGACATATGTCTGGACAAGCATGTGGTGCCCAAGCGGGTGATGTTTTGGCCACGCGAGATACGCTTGAGACATATGTTGCAAACAGCAAAGGTAGCATCTGATGGACAGGTTTCAAAAAAGGCCCACACCAAAGAACTTTTGCTGTACCGTTGAGACACAGCAGCGCCACGTAATGCAGTTGGTGTACTGCCCTTAAGCTGACCCCTGGAGGGCTTCCTGCCTCTTTGAAGATGTGCCTGTGCCTCGTCCTCTTCCTCCTCCTCCTCTCTCCTACCAGGCACCCAGGTAGAGTCAATGACCTCATCATCCCCTCCCTCCTCATCATCACTGGCGACAACCTGGCAGTATGCTCCAGCTGGGGGAACATCACTCCCAGATTGTTGTCCCTCTCGGCCACCCCCTCTCCCTGGGCTCACATCAATGCCTTCCTCTATCAGTGTTCCGTCATCGGAGTCTTCAAAACGCTGTGTATCTTCAGCTAGCATGTACCCAACACTGTGTTGAAACAGTTCGGGGGACTCCTCAGGAGGACACGGTGGGACTAGGGAAGGATTGTGTGATCCCATTGTGCAGAGGGTAGAGGACGCCTTGGCAGCTGCTTTGCCAGACAAACTATAATCAGTCTGTGTGAGAGAGGATGAGGAGGATGAGGACGGCTTGGCCATCCACTCAACTAATTTCTCAGCATGTTGAGGCTCAACACGGCCAGCTCCCGAAAAGGACGAGCGGCCACGGCCACGTGCTGAAGAGGATGCACCACATCCATCACCAGCATTACCTCTAGATGCAGAGCCTGCTTGCCCTCGTGACTCTCTGCCTCTCTTTGTCCTTCCAGCCATAGTTATGCGTTCAGGTGTTATGTAACAAATTAGTAGCTGTCACACCAACTGCGTTCAGATGGTATTAAACAGCAACCACACAGTAAGAGCGACTTGGTTCAAGTGTAAAGTAACAAAATAGTCGCTGTCACACCGACTGCGTTCAGATGGTATTAAACAGCATTCACACAGTAAGAGCGACTTGGTTCAAGTGTAAAGTAACAAAATAGTCGCTGTCACACCAACTGCTTTCAGATGGTATTAAACAGCAACCACACAGTAAGAGCGACTTGGCTCAAGTGTGAAGTAACAAAATAGTCGCTTTCACACCAACTGCGTTCAGATGGTATTAAACAGCAACCACACAGTAAGAGCGACTTGGCTCAAGTGTAAAGTAACAAAATAGTCGCTGTCACACCGACTGCGTTCAGATGGTATTAAACAGCAACCACACAGTAAGAGCGACTTGGCTCAAGTGTAAAGTAACAAAATAGTCGCTGTCACACCGACTGCGTTCAGATGGTATTAAACAGCAATCACACAGTAAGAGCGACTTGGTTCAAGTGTAAAGTAACAAAATAGTCGCTGTCACACCAACTGCGTTCAGATGGTATTAAACAGCAACCACACAGTAAGAGCGACTTGGCTCAAGTGTGAAGTAACAAAATAGTCGCTGTCACACCAACTGCGTTCAGATGGTATTAAACAGCAACCACACAGTAAGAGCGACTTGGCTCAAGTGTAAAGTAACAAAATAGTCGCTGTCACACCGACTGCGTTCAGATGGTATTAAACAGCAATCACACAGTAAGAGCGACTTGGTTCAAGTGTAAAGTAACAAAATAGTCGCTGTCACACCAACTGCGTTCAGATGGTATTAAACAGCAACCACACAGTAAGAGCGACTTGGCTCAAGTGTAAAGTAACAAAATAGTCGCTGTCACACCGACTGCGTTCAGATGGTATTAAACAGCAACCACACAGTAAGAGCGACTTGGCTCAAGTGTAAAGTAACCAAATAGTCGCTGTCACACCGACTGCGTTCAGATGGTATTAAACAGCAATCACACAGTAAGAGCGACTTGGTTCAAGTGTAAAGTAACAAAATAGTCGCTGTCACACCAACTGCTTTCAGATGGTATTAAACAGCAACCACACAGTAAGAGCGACTTGGCTCAAGTGTAAAGTAACAAAATAGCCGCAGTGACACCAACTGCCTTTAGTTGCTATTAAACAGCACGCACGCAGTAATAGCGACTGCGGTCAAATGCAATTTAACAGCACGCACGCAGTGACACCAACTGCCTTTAGTTGCTATTAAACAGCACGCACGCAGTAATAGCGACTGCGGTCAAATGCAATTTAACAGCACGCACGCAGTGACACCAACTGCCTTTAGTTGCTATTAAACAGCACGCACGCAGTAATAGCGACTGCGTTTCTGTGCAATTCAATAGCCCAGTTGCATTAACAGCGACTGCGCTTCTGTGCAAATAAATTGCACACGTGCAGTAACAGGTAATGCGTCTGTGTGTGCAATTAACTAGCACACGTTAAATAACACAGAATAATTATATTTAAAGTAAATCCCTAATGCAGGCAATACAACACGTTAGAGCGCTGCATGTAGAACAATCTCCTGCCTGATAGATAAACTAGCTGAGCTGTACAGTTTATAAATATATTGACAACGCCTAAGGATGTGAATATATTCTCTACAAACTGTACTTTTAACTATACTGACTACACTTCCTACTCTATCTATCTTTCTATCTATCTAGTTAAGACACTGTGTCTCTATCTCTCTATCTCTCTCTGTCTGACTGACTGATCTTCTCTAGAACCGCCAACACACTACACTAGGCAGCCGTGCAGGCTGCCTTTTATAGTGGGGGGCGTGTACTAATCCCCCTGAGCCATAATTGGCCAAAGCCACCCTGGCTTTGGCCAATTATGGCTCTTCGTTTTTTGAGCGCTGTGATTGGGCAAGCATGCGGGACATACAGCATGCTTGGCCAATCATCAGCGCTCAACGCCACAGTGAATTATGGGACGTTTAGTGTCATTCGAATTTGGCGCGAACGACCCGTTTTGTTCGATTTTCGACGAACGATCGAACGACCGATGTTCGATTCGAACATACGTTCGAATCGAACGCGGAGCTCATCCCTAGTCATGAAAATAAAGAAAACTCTGATTGAGAAGGTGTGTCCAAACTTTTGGTCTGTACTGTACATATAACCATATTTGCTCACTACATACAGTACATTGTGCAAGCTGTGCTGTCTAAGCCCCTTGCTCATAAAGCCTTATAGATTCAGTGTGACCTCCCTGACCATTTACCATATGCAAAGGTTTGTAGTGATGCTTCATAGTAGAACCTTACTACATGTTGGACTGACTAAAAAACATATAGCCTCAGGCTGAGATTTATCATTGAAATACAGAGCCCATCCCCAAGACAAATTCCAAACATTTGGGAAGTTAAACAAAAAAACAGGTAAAGATTACAAGGATGACTTCTTCCCTTAAAACTAAACACCAGGCTAAACAAATATTGGTGAAGTATAAAAAGCATGTGTAATATTACTTTAATCCTGGTGTCCTTTTCTGTATTTCTTCCAGATCTGTGCATTAATCCAACATCTGCACTCTGTGTCTGTGCAGGAACTTCTTTTGATGAAGACCAGCCACTGCTACACACTCTGGCCTGGATTCACGTAGAAGCGTGCATCTTTGTGCGGGTGTAACGTATCCTATTTACGTTACGCCTCCGCAACTTTGACAGGCAAGTGCCGTATTCTTACGAGATACGCCGGCGTAACTCGTACAAGAATCCGGGCCTCTGTGTATAGTGACTGGTCTTGTATCCGCTTCTCTGTAGTTCTTTGAAGGCAGCCTGTAATGAGTGGACCTACCAAATCTTGCATACAGCTCAGGTTCCTACACAGACTATGTGCAACACAGTGAGGATGTCACTACTACTCTTGCATGATAATATTGGGCTTTTATAACAAAATAATAATTACAGCGCTGATTCAATAATATAAAATATTTATTAGTGTCAACATTTGTGCACGAGATGGACAGTCTAATATGGAATGGGAGGGGAAACCCCACGCCAAAAAAAGGGATGGGGCCCTCCCAAAATTCATACCAGACCATTATCTTGGCACGCAGCGCAGCAGGTCAGAAAAGGGGGGATCCTGGCCCCCCTCTATGTTAATGAGTATGGCCGCTCATTCAGCCAAAAAGAAAAAAAAATAGTTAAAACGGTCCACAGGCTTTTAACAAAGTCCTTTATTAAAAACTAAGAATGTCGCCCCCTGTCCAAGCTGCAGTGTGTCTTCTTCCTTTGGTTATTCTGCTGGTTCTTCTCCTTCTGTTAATGTCTTCTCCCTCTGCTAGCTCCCACTGTTGCAGATTCTGATAGGCCCCCCTGCCCCCAGATCCCCACAACTACTGGCCAGGGTTGTCGGGAAAAGGCCCTTGTCTCCATCAAAATGGGGACAAGGTGCTGTGGGGGGTGCAGATCCCCGCCCCAAAGCACCCCCCCATGTTGAGGGCACATGGCCTGGTATGGTCTGGGGGGACCCCACGCATTTTATTTTTTTTTGCCAAAATCCATACCAGACTGGAAGGTTTGGTATGGTCTTAGGGGGCGCCCACGCCAGTGTGTTTTAATTTTGGTATGGGGTTCCCACCTCAAGATTCATAACAGACTTAAAGGTCTGGTATGGTCAGATCAAAGTCAGATCCCGTTCATTGTAGTCGGACATAAAGTCGTAGGGTAAAGTCCAACAGGAAGTCGTCCTACTTCCACGTCGGAGCAATTTGAACCTGGCCTTATATCATTTGTGGCTATTGAGGAATATATTTGATTTACAGATTGATTTCAGCTTTGAAACTAGCGTGGAAGTTTACGCACATAGTATAAAACTCCCTATAATCTACCATACATATTGTGTAACCAAAAGGTAAACATCTGAAGTATTATTTATTTTTAAAGTGTATTATTGAAGCCAAACTTTGCCCATATTTTTTTTTTTTTTTTAAAGATTTGACAATCTTTTCCTGAAACGGAACTACTGATAAAAAGAAAAAATTATATTGAAATAACAAACCAGCTTCTGCTGTAATATTCAGCTTTTTAGTCCAGAGATTTCCCCATGCAATACTTTTTTCTGCCACTAGATGTCCTCAGTGTGATGCCCAACATGCACTTTATTTGAGCCCCTCCAACAGCCTGTAACTGGACAGTGAAAAGAGAAGCAGCACAGCAATGAGCTCATCTCTCACTTATCTGTTACTTCGCTTCCTCCTCCTATTTACCTGCTCCTTGCCAGTATATGAACTGATTGGCTCTTTGTACTTAATCTTGCTTTCACACTCCAGCCGGGTTGTACAGGGACTGCAAGTGGATGATACTGCTTGCATTTAAAATGACATTTAATAATGTGTACATAGCTGAAAAAATTTCTTTATCTACATAACATTCACCGTGAAATAGATGATGTATATAAGGTTTTCTTTATTTTTCTTTTCAGGTGGGAACATCTGATTTATCAGTTTGGAGGCCATCAGGAGTTAATTGAATATGTGGCCATAAAAGGCAAAATTGTCTACAAAAATGAAAGCGTTCTTGGCTTGTAAGGATTGAATCTAGGGAAAAAAAATTGTGGGTGAAGAAACGTATTCAGCAGATTAGCCCAAGTTGCTGGTGGACCTATATTTGTAAAGCTGACATTATTCTCTATTCATCTCTCCTGCGGTTCTCTCCATGTAGAGAAATACAACAGCTAGTAAACTTTACCTGTTTTAGGAGGTCTACTCAGAGGTGTAACTAAACAGCAAATGCTCTCTATTGCAACTTATTTTCCCTCACTAGGGATTTGCTGTCGAAGTCAGTAATAGCAAAAAAATACCTAACGTTCTATTAAAGAAAATGCACAAAGTTCCAAAAATGTTGCCCAATGTTTTTTTTCTGACTTTTTATATAGATTTTATGCACAAGGATGTTAAATCACTTTTAGCATCCTCTAAATGTCTGCACTAAATATGCCTGACTGATCCATCTGCTTCCTATGTAGAAAAATACTTACAAAGTAATTAATAAAATAAAGAGCCACAAGGCTTCCTGAAGACAAGTTCAGAGGCGACTTGCAAAATGACTTCTGTATAGAGGTCAATGCAAGTCACCCCGAGTCGCCCCCAAAGTCGTACAAGAACCTTTTTTCTAAGTCGGAGCGACTTGCGTCGCTCCTATTAGAACGGTTCTATTGAATAGAACGGGACGCGACTTGTCAGGCAGCTGAGTCGCCTGACGAGTCGCCCCAGTGTAAACGGCTCTAAATAAAGGAATGGGAGTACCTGATAGGATCTCCAGTGAAGTGATAACGGCTACCACAGGGTTGAACCCTCACAGTAGGGTCAGAATAAGTACAATGAGCCTATCTGCCTACATTGTAAGTTTTTATTTAAAATGAAATAACTAGGTACAGAAAGAAATAACATAGAAAATCAGAAGGATATATACTGTAAGAGAAAGAAAGAAAGCAAAAAAAAAAATTGCAGGCGGTGTTAATTGGGTGAGGGTAGGAAAAGGGGGGTGAGGAGAGGCCCCTTGATTGCTCTGGGTCAAATGCCCTACACTGTGACCCAAAGGGAGGGTGCCAGAGAAAAAAGAGGGAAGGAGGGATGAACAGTGTAAACCAGACAAAGCAGAGCTCTGCCACATGGACTCTCATATCCTGGTGTCTCAGGGAAAGAGGAGGTTTTGTGAGAATGTGTATCCAGAATCCGATCAAATTATTCTTCAGAGTGTAGTCTTCATTTGCGCACAACAGGTGGTTAAGAAATCGGGTTAATCAGGCCCTGGAAGTGATTGGTTGTTCGAAAAAGTCAAGTCAGCAAGGCCAGGTGTTTTTATAAATTTAGAGTGAGAGTCGTGTGCAATATGGATCCGTTCTTCCATCTCCTTACATAGGCAGGGGAGCCAATCAGGTATATCCGGAACACGTGGCGTGCCCCAGCGTACCGGAATGCATAATTTCGTGGCATTGACCATGCGCCCTTGGACCGCTAAAACTGGGGTGCTCTGATATGCAGACATTTAGCCAGATTCACAAATAGTTACGCCAGCGTATCAGTAGATACGCCGACGTAACTCGGAATCTGCGCCGTCGTAAGTTTAAGTGTATTCTCAAACTGAGATACACTTAAACCTAGCTAAGATAGGACCCAAGTAGATTTAACCACCTATGCATCCAAACGGCTCTCATGGTTGGGTAGAGTGAATGCCCTGAAAATGGATGTTCTCCCCAGGTTCCTATATCTGTTCCAAACCATCCCTATCCATATCCCTAATTCGTACTTCAAAAAGTTGCGCCGGATGTTCTCCAAATTCATTTGGAATGCTGCCCGTCCCAGGATACGATATGAAACATTATCTCTTCCGAAGGTTAGGGGGGGAGCTGGAGCCCCAGACGCCTCCTTGTACCATAAGGCTGCGGTGCTCACTCGTATATTAGACTGGTTCCATCACTCTTCAACCAAACTCTGGGTTCAGTTGGAAAGCCACACGAACCCTGTTGATCTCTCCGCTCTCCCGTGGACCTCACCCATGGTTCGGGGGAGTTCGGGCCCTTTCGGCGACCTTACCCTTCAAACGCTCCGGATTTGGGATTGCCTACGATCTAGGAGGGGCTTATCGGACCACATGGGGCCCATGACTCCCTTGTTCGGGACCCCTGCTTTTCCGCCGGCCATGTCCGTAACGAGACTCGGACCGTGGCGAAAGGAGGACCATGGGAGACTTGCCCAGGTCCTCCGTGCAGACCCCACCTTGAGGACTGATACCCCGACCGATCTGACCTCCCGACACCCCATGCAATGGCTTCTGAGGCAACAGATTACTTCTTCCATTCGGACTTTCCCATCCATTCCGGGCATCCTTGCTGAACCAACGGAGTTTGAGGCTCTGCTTCTGCAGGCGGATCCTCCAACACATGTGGTATCTCAGCTCTACTCCCTGTTGCTTAATACCTTCTCCCCTGACCCCCCGCCGTTTACAGTGGCCTGGGAAACGGACCTTCGCCACTCTATCTCCCTTATTGACTGGAAGAAGTGTTTTGTCCTGACACACAAACTATCCTTGGCCACGAAGACCCAAGAGAAGGGGTTCAAGTTGCTAACGAGATGGTACAGATGCCCGACAATTATCCATCATTTCAATCCGGCAGTGCCGGATACCTGCTGGCGGTGTCTTGAATCCCAGGGAACCATGCTCCACATCTGGTGGGACTGCCCTCCTGTGAGGGGATTCTGGCAGCGGAATTTCGAACTATACTGCAAATTGATGGCGACCTCTATCCACCCTTCCCCTGAGATGGCCCTCTTATCTATACTTCCTGGCACGCTCAAATCCATCAAAAATGATGTACTACGTCACTTCCTAGCGGCGGCCAGAGTGGTGATCCCCCGTCATTGGAGATCGGCAATCATGCCTTCCCTGGGGGCTGTGGAAGTGGACCGCATAAGGGACCTTGAGCGTCTGTTGGCAGAGGAGGGTGGTAAGAGTGAGAAGTTTTCTCTCACCTGGACCTCGTGGTCCATGTTCCGATACTCTTCTGAGTTTGCATCTTGGGCCGAGTGTGGCGTGGAAGATGTGACCCTTAAGCCATGATGGAGTGACCCTTGTCTCTTGATTCCTATCCCCGATCTCTTTGCCCCCCTTTTTATCTGCCCCTGCTTCTTGTCCTTTTCTTGATCTCTAAATGCTTCCCTAAGACCTCATGGAGCTAACGTATCGTGGCCCCGACCTGCCTATGGCTATCTACCCATTGTGAGACCCCACGGGTCTTATTTTACTTCCAGATCCGTGTATAATCTCTCCTAATATATCGCGTGTGATTCAAAGTTGAACCCCTCACTAAAGTGAGGTTGATAGACACAACTACTTACTATTCCATATAACGGGAGAATGCACATTCACACGGACATATAATAGTTCACACAAACATGCTCCTATTCCCTTTTTTTTTTTTTCTCCCCTCTTTTCCCTTTTATCGCATAACTTAGACATGGTTTCTCTACGTCAAACAAGATGCTTACAGTTGTTATATTTGCTTTTACTATATGTAATGTTTGAGACGATATTTGTCCTATCTTTTTCTCTTTTACCTCTGAATAAAATAAGATTGAATTAAACCTAGCTAAGATACGACAGCCTGCGCCGTCGTATCTTAGGGTGCAATATTTAGGCTGATCGCTAGGTGGCACTTCCGTTGAGTTCGGCGTAGAATATGTAAATGCCTAGATACGCCGATTCACGAACATACGTGCGCCCGTCGCATTAAAGATACGCCGTTTACTTAAGGCGTTTTCCGGCGTAAAATTATTCCATCAAATGGCTGGCCTAGTCAATGTTAAGTATGGCCATCGTTCCCGCGTCGAAATTTGAAAATTTTACGTCGTTTGCGTAAGTCGTCCGTGAATACCAATACGTCCTTGCGGCGTACTTTGGAGCAATGCACACTGGGATATGTACACGAACAGCGTCAATCACGTTGGGTCACCCGCCATTAACATAAAACACGCCCCTCATCCTCATTTGAATAAGGCGCGCTTACGCCGGCCCCATTTACGATACGCTGCCGTAAGTTAGGAGGCAAGTACTTTGTGAATACAGTACTTGCCTCTCTGACTTAAGGCGGCGTAGCGTAAATACGATACGCTACACCGCCTTAAAGATATGCGCCCCTACCTGAATCTGGCTAATTGATTTTAACTTTTAATGTCAAAGGCTGGCCCACTCATTCGATTTCCAACAGATAGCGATTGCTATGGATTCTTAACCACTTGCCGCCCGCCAATGACATATTGACGTCGGCAAAGTGGTTGTAGAATCCTGAAATACCACCAAAAGAAAGCTCTATTTGTGGGGAAAAAAGGACACCAATTTTGTTTGGGTACAGTGTAGCATGACCGTGCAATTGCCATTCAAAGTGCGACAGTGCTGAAAGCTGAAAATTGGCTTGGGTGGGAAGGTGCGTAAGTGCCCTGTATGGAAGTGGTTAAATATGGTAGGTAAGTTCAGTAAACAATGTGCTGGGGGTTGTGAAATAACTCTTGGCAAGTAAATTGCCAAGATGATTTTTGCATGTTTAGGTCCCCAGGATTTAGTGGGCCAATGGCACTTGAGGATAAAAATTTTAAGATATGTACTGTAAAGTTTAGGAGAGTGCTTTACATTTATTTTTTCTGATTTAGAATGTTTGTTCTACGGAAATGTTCTTGAAGAAATCCTAAAAGCCAATTGCTAATGGTAATTTTATTATGAATTCCACTGTAGCCTTGTATGGATCCAGAACCTGACATTTAAAGCACTGATGCAGTAAATCTAAAGTAGCTCTATATACAGTATTTGTCATGGAAGGATAGTGTTTCCCACTAATATCTCAGGAAAACAGTTGGAGCATACCAGGCTATGCTGCACAATGGGTAATTTATGAGCACATATATGCCTTGGATAGTAGCACAAAAGGTAAGGGACACACTTTAAGATATGATTTTGTATCCGATATGGTCTAAACTAAAAAATACAGGTTGTAAGGACAAACCATAGAGAGGATCTGTCAATTGATTTTAGCATGAATCACGTTTTTTATAGTACAAAATTTCACAAAAGACCTTGTTCTAATAAAGCTTACAATTATCTGCTTTCTATGTTATAGTTCTTCCGTACACACAAAACAAATGAAACGATTTGCATGGAAGTAAAAAAAAAAAAAAAAAAAAAGCATAGGTTACTGAACTATTGTGGGAGGCCAACCCAAGCCCAAAGGCATGCAAACTCCATGCATACTATCCTGGAGGAAAATTAATTCAGTAGTACAGTGCTAAGCACTAATTCTCAGTGTCATGCCCCGTACACACCATCACTTTATGTGATGAAAAAAAACGACGTTTTTAAAAACGACCAAAAAAAATTGAAGTTTAAAAAGACGTTTTTACACCCGCGCATGCCCAGAAGCTAGTTATGAAGCGAGCTTCAATGGAAAAAGTGGTGAGAACGTAACCTCGCTTTGCTAGAACATTGTGAGAAAAACGATGGTGTGTAGGCAACTTCGTCTTTGAAAATTGAAGTTTCAAAAATGACGTTTTTTACTTCACAGAAAATTTCATTTTTTTCATCACATAAAGTGATGGTGTGTATGCGGCATTAGTCTGGGAAATGGGTGCAATTCTTAAAATGATTGAGTTGAGGTGATTCCAGTGAAATGTGCGATAATGTGCGATAAATGTTACAGTGCAAAGACATTTTAGACAATTGCACACTTCCAAACATGTGGCAACAGTTCGAGGTAGGCCCTTTTTTCTATTTCAGCATGACTATGATCCCGTCCACAAAGCCAGGTCATGACATGACTCTAGAGCTCTGACATTTAAATGTATTAAACGCATTTGGGATGAACTGGGAAGCCAATGATGAGCCAGGTCCTTTTGTTCAATATCAGTGCTGGACCTTACCAATGTGTTTTTAGCTGAAATGGTACAAATTCCAACAAACACATGTCAAAAATGTTTGCAGAAAAGATCAAACTGTTTAAACCACAAATAGGGGTAACTCCATATAATGTTCATGGTTTTGCTATGGGAAGTCCAAAAAAAGCAAACATAGGTGTGATAGTTGGGTTTCCACAAACTTTTGGTCAGTGTGATTGTTCCCATCATTTTCTATATTGCCTTCAAATCCCAAATCACCCTCTTGGTTCATCTTGGGACAACTGTATTCTAGTAAAAGTTTAATATATTTTAATATTTGTACTTGTGGTTTAACTAGTGTTTGAGCTTTGCACTGCAACTTTGGCTTAATGTGAATGTAATAATTGAGTTATTGAATCTACAATATAAGTTAATAAACACAGAGCAAGCAAAACTAATGGCTTACGGTAGAACATTGTTTTTAGTCCATGCATATATTTTGTTGTATTTAGCATTTAAAAAAAAAAGGAACATTAGGGGTTCTAAAGTGTTGGTAACTGAATATAAAATATCAGACAACCAATATCTGGTGGCCATGGCATGATTCTCGAAGATTGACCAAGATATTTTTTTATAAATGCACTCCGCTTATTATTTTCTAAGAGTTTAATCAAAACTCTTGACACTTCCCGCTGACATCACCAGTTGTGGAAGGAAGTTCCACATCCTTACCACTCTGACAATAAAGAACCCCCTAAGCAGTTTAAGGTTAAACCGCTTCTCGTCCAAATTCATTGAGTCACCGTGTGCCTTTTTAAGCTCCCTGAAGCTGAATAGCTTTTTCCCTATGCTAGAATCAACATTGAGGTATTTGTATATCACTGTCATATCTCCTACCAAGCCTCTCTTCTCCAGGGAGAAGTGAGGTCCTCCAGTCTTTATATTTTTTATTTTGTTGCCCTTACCTGGACTCTCTCCAATTCCAGAACTGGACGGCATACTCAAGATGTGGCTTCACCAGAGTTTTGTAGAATGGTAACATTATAGTTTTGTCTCTAGAGTAAATATCCATTTTCAATGCATGCTAATATTCTGCTTGCTGCAGCTTGGCATTGCATGCCATTGCTGAGCCTCTGCTCTACTAGGAGCCCCAGATCTTGTTCAATCTTAGATTTTCCCCAAAGGTTCTTCCCCTAGCGAGTAACATGTGTTTATATTTTTGTCCCTCAGGTACCATTACTTTACATTTTGTAACATTAAACCTCATTTGCCCTGTATCTGCCAACCCCGTTATTATATTGAGGTCTTCTTGTGAAGTCTTTATCCTGTTTGAAGTTATTGCCCTGCTTAGGTTGGTATCATTAAAAAAACTCTGCATTTTGAGCTATTTATACCATACTCTACATTTATGAATAAATTAAACAGAATTGCTCCCAGGCAGAGCCTTGGAGCACCCCACCTACCCAGGGACGGACTGACAACTCATGGGGCCCCCGGGCAAAAGAAGATTATGGGGCCCCTGGGCTTACAGATGGCCACCATGCCAGGAGGCAGTGCAGCTAAAATCTTGTGATTTTTCACATCTAAAGTCTGTTCCTAATTCATATATTGTTCCAACCATTGGAGGATTGCATCTTGGAATATGCATCTTGTTCAAGTTTATTAGAGGGGGAACAGACTCCTATCACTGTCACGGTGTATGGACTAATTTCTCACTTCATTTGGGACTTTTTCTTGCCATAGCAAGGTTCACCTGGCATTATAACATTTACTTGTATATTTTCCACAGTAGTATTGTCACTTAGATGTTTTTTTTTTTATGAACATTCATTTGTTCTGTGACATTCCAGGTTAATGTGGTATTACCTTATATAGCACTATTTTGCACATAGGCACTTAGTGCCAGATTTGTAGTCCTTTTCGGATGGTATTTGAGTGACCCATTTGCACACATCTTGGCTATTGGTGTTTATTCACCAATCACTAATAGTCAATACATTACTGTCACTGCATTTTCTTAACAGGAGATGTGGCTTAACACCGAATGAGCACTGCTACCCCCCAGGTTTGTGATCACACTATCACTAGGCCTATAGTAGATCCGCCATACAGGCGGTTCCTTTATTGGCGCTACACTTTAATTTCACAATTTTATTCCAAAAACATTTCCTTAACCCCACACTGTTTTTGGTTTTATTTAACCACTTAAGGACCGCCTAACGCTGATATACGTCGGCAGAATGGCACGGCTGGGCACAATCACGTACCTGTACGTCCTCTTAAGTGCCCAGCCGTAGGTCGCGTGCCCGCGACCCAGTCTGAAGCTCTGCGGACCTGATCACCGCCGGACCTAAACACACCTTCTCTGTTCTTCACAGTGGCAGTGTCACTGATCGTCTGTTCCCTGATATAGGGAAAGGCGATCAGTGACGTCACAAGTCCAGCCCCGCCCCCCTACAGTTAGAAACACACATGAGGTCACACTTAACCCCTACAGTGCCCCCTAGTGGTTAACTCCTAAACTGCAATTGTAATTTTCACAAAAATCAATGCATTTTTATAGCACTTTTTGCTGTGAAAATGACAATGGTCCCAAAAATTTGTCAAAATTATGCGATGTGTCCGCCATAATGTCGCAGTCACTGATCGCCACCATTAGTAGTTAAAAAAAAAATATTAATAAAAATGCCATAAAACTATCCCCTATTTTGTAAACTCTATACGTTTTGCGCAAATCAATCGTTAAACGCTTATTGCGTTTTTTTTTTTTTTTTTTTTTTTACCACCAAAAATATGTAGAAGAATACGTATCGGCCTAAACTGAGGGGAAAAAAAGTTTTTGTATATCTTTTTAGGGGATATTTATTATAGTAAAAAATATTGCTTCTTTTTAAAAAATGTCGCTCTATTTTTGTTTATAGCGCAAAAAAAACGCAGAGTTGATCAAATACCACCAAAAGAAAGCTCTATTTGTGGGAAAAAAAGAACGCCAATTTTATTTGAGAGCCATATCGCACGACTGCGCAATTGTCAGTTAAAGCGACTGGTCCTTTACCTGCATATTGGTCCGCGTCTTAGGTGGTTAATGGCCAGATCTAGGTGGGTGCTGGGGTGGGCTGTGCCCCCCTAGGTTTAAGTGGCACCTCTTCAAAGCCATCCACCACCCTTAATGCTGTATTGGCCATTTCCCATCCCTGAACGGTAGACAGCCTGTGCAAGGCAATAAGATCTCAC
The DNA here is from genome assembly GCF_905171775.1 of Rana temporaria. Classification (NCBI taxonomy): domain Eukaryota; kingdom Metazoa; phylum Chordata; class Amphibia; order Anura; family Ranidae; genus Rana; species Rana temporaria. The sequence goes on along the minus strand of NC_053491.1, from coordinate 198,503,501 downwards.
CCCCCCACCCCACCCATACAGAGTACACACTGTAGCTGAAATCTGATTACCTTACACACAGTTATGATCTGCATGGTGTATAGCTGGCTACTGCAGCTAAGCTGCTGTTCCAGCCATGGAATTTCACAGGTCAAAACTGCAACACAGTAGTCAGCTATACACTGTGCAGATCGTATCTGTGTGTAGAAGAATCAGTTTGCAGCTACTGTGTGTTGTGTAGGGAGGAAGAGATCTTAGGGCTTCGGCTGTGTACTGTGCAGGGATGGGAGAAAGATTTCTGCTTGGTGCCCTGCCAGGAATGATCCCTTTCCTCTCTCCTGCCAGTGGTGACACCTGTCCTCTGCCCTGCCAGTAGTGACCTTTGTTCTCTGCTGACCCCTGTCCTTGGCTCAGTTGACCCTATCCTCGGCTCAGCTGACCTATGTACATTTCCCTACTGACCCCTATCCTTGGCTCTGCTGACCCCTGTCCTTTGCCCTACTAACCCCTGTACACTGCTCTTCCGTTTCCTATACACTCCCCTGCTGATCTCCCATCCTCTGCTCTACTGACCCTGCCCCCGTCCAACTGACCCACAGTCCTCTGTCCTTCTGACATCCTGTACACTGTTTTACAAACTAATAGCCCCTGTACACTGCCATACAAACTTCTGACCCTATTCTATGCACTGCTGACCTCCCATCCTTTGCTCCTCTGACATTTTTTTACTGCACTTCCACATTATACAGATATCTGATCCTGTTTAATTTTGTTCATGTTTACAGTTCTTAAACTTCCTGTTGAAAACATGTGAATCCTGCCTGCTGTTACACACATTTCTGTAAAATATTCTCATGTCATATGAATAATTTTACTATGCAAGGTACCCCTGAATTAACTATTAAAACTTACTCTTAAAATAAATCATGAATTAAAATAAACAAATACTAACTAATAACCAGCTAACAATTTTATTGGTCTTCTGTTTTTAACCACTTCAATACCGGGCTTTAAAACCCACCTCCTTCCCGGGCCTATTCTGGCACTTCTTTCCTACATGTACAAATCCTCATTCTTTTGCTAGAAAATTACTCAGAACCCCCAAACATTATATATGTTTTTTTAGCAGACACCCTAGGGAATAAAATGGCGGTCATTGCAACTTTTTATCTTGCACCGTATTTGCGCAATAATTTTTTAAACGGCTTTTTTTTGTAAAAAAAATGGTTTCATAAATTAAAAAATAACAAAACAGTAACGTTAACCCAATTTTTTGGTAAAATATGAAAGATGATGTTACGCCGAGTAACTAGATACCTAACATGTCACGCTTTAAAATTGCGTACACTCATGGAATGGCGCCAAACTTCGTTACTTTAAAATCTCCATAGGCGACACTTTAAAATTTTTACAGGTTGCCAGTTTAGAGTTACAGAGGAGGTCTAGTGCTAGAATTGTTGCACACGCTCTAACACACGCGGCGACACCTCACATGTGTGGTTTGAACGACGTTTACATACGTGGGCGGGACTTACGTGTGCGTACGCTTCTGAGCGCGAGCTACCGGGGACAGGGGCATTTTAATTTTTTTATTATTATTTTTTATTTTTTATTTTACTTATTTCTTTATTTTTTACACTTTTTTTACACTTTTTTTTTTTTCAATCGCTTTTATTCCTATTACAAGGAATGTAAACATCCCTTGTAATAGGAATGTATGTGACAGGTCCTCTTTAAGGAGAGATGCGGGGTCAATAAGACCGCACATCTCTCCTCCAGGCTGGAAAGAATGAGATCGTGAAAAAAAATTCACAGATCTCATTCAAACTAGCCGCAATTGCGGTTTGTTTACTTACGGGGACCCGGGCGTGACGTCATCACATCGCGCCCGGGCCTCCGACGGTCATAGAGATGACTGGTGACCAGATCGTCACCAGTCTTCTCTATGGCAAACATCCGGCGGATGGCGATCATCTCTCCGGGCCCCCGGTGGGACGGGAGAGCCCGGAGAAGCACCGGATGGCGGCGGGAGGGGGGGATGTCCCCTCCCGCCGCCTGTAAGAACGATCTAGCGGCGGAACCGTTCTTACGGTGCGCAGGATCGCCGCCGCTAAAAAATGATATCTCAATGATGCCTCCGGGTGCAGGCATCATTGAGATATCCCCCCGCAAAGCCCATCACGTCATATGACGTCCACCCAGGATAACAGGTCCCCGTTTTGGACGTCATATGACGGCGTGCGGGTGTCAAGTGGTTAAAGCGGCATTCCACCCAAAAAAATAATTGAAAACCAGTAGCTACACATACTGCTGGCTTTTAATAAATGAACACTTACTTGTCCTGGAGTCCAGCTATGTCGGCACCGCAGCTGATGTTTCCATCAGCTGTCGGGTGCTCCTTCTGCCATTGCGGGTGAGGGTACCCGGCAATGTAGCCTTTCGGCGTCAAGCCATGAACCCTACTGCACATGCACAAGGCCTGCTCCTCTCTCCTACTTGCCCGCCGGCCAGAATTGTGCCAATTGTGACACTAGAGGGGAAATGAATCCGATGAGTGGAAGTTCCACTGGGTGGAACTTCGCTTTAAAATCATTTATTATTTTTCAGTTCTGTTACATTAAGCCATGTGCCCCTTGGCTAACTATTATTAGGTCTTGATAGAGAGGACACCCACACATGACAAACTACTTTGGAATACACAAATTGTAATAGTTTGCTTGGCCACCTTAAAGCAGAGTTCCGCCGAAAAAATAATAATTAAAGTCAGCAGTTGCCAATACTGCAGCTGCTGGCTTTTAATATATGGACACTCACCTGTCCTGGTCGCCCGTGATATTGGCACCCGAAGCCAACCTGTCTCTTAGGTGGAGGCGCCACCATCTTCGATAAGGGAATCAGGAAGTGAAGCCTTGTGGCTTCACTTCCTGGTTCCCTACTGCACATGCGCGAGTCCACTGGTCCCTGCTCTCTTCTGGGACCTGTGTGTCTCCCAGAAGATGGGGGGGGGGAGGAGGCGCCAGACGTGGCGTAGGTTGCCGCAGCGATCTGTGCCCGGAAGTGGGAGAAAATACTTGGATTATACGGGTATCTGCTCCCTCCTCCCCCTGAAAGGTGCCAAATGTGACACTGGAGGGGGGAAGGATTATGAAAAGCAGAAGTTGCTTTTTTGGGTGGAACTCAACTTTAAAGAGAATGGGCAAATCCACTTATACTCAGCTTCCTCATGCTTCCCTGCCAATCCATCAGAGGTGCTGCAAAATATCTGATGATTCTGGGTATGGGGAGCATCTACCTTCTCCTATCATGAACACTATCAATAAGATAGATATCATCAAGCTCTTTTCAACATGGAGATTACAAAGGGTATGACTCCGGTATCCTAAGGCGTAACTGATTGGAAGGGGAGGTCTCTTTAACCGCTTGCCGACCGCCCACCGTAGTTTCACAGCGGCAGGTCGGATCAACTGCGCAAAATCACGTGCATTGCGGCCACTAGGGGCACGCGCGCCCCCTGCTGCCGATGCGAGTACCCGCGATCGCTTGTGATAGAGCGAGAACCGGGAGCTGTGTGTGTAAGCACACAGCTCCCGGTTCTTTCAGGGGGAGAAATTACTGTTCGTATGTTCATACAATGCGATCTGTCATTTCCCCTTGTCAGTCCCACCCCCCCTTCAGTTAGAACACAATGAGGGAACATAATTAACCCCTTGATCGCCCCCTAGTGTTAACACCTTCCCTGCCAGTGACACTTTTACAGTAATCAATGCATTTTTATAGCACTGATTGCTATAAACATGCCAATGGTCCCAAAAATGTGTCAAAAGTGTCCGACGCGTCTGCCACAAGGTCGCAGTACCGATAAAAATCACAGATCGCCGCCATTACTAGTAAAAAAAAAAAGAAATATTAATAAAAATGCCATAAAATTATCCCCTATTTTGTAGACGCTAAACTTTTTGCGCAAACCAATCAATAAGCGCTTATTGCAATTTTTTTTTACCAAAAATATGTAGAAGAATACATATCGGCCTAAACTGAGGAAACATTTTTTTTTTTATATATTTTTGGGGGATATTTATTATAGCAAAAAGTAAAAAATATTCATTTTTTTTTCAAAATTGTCGCTCTATTTTTGTATATAGCGCAAAAAATAAAAAACGCAGAGGTGATCAAATACCACCAAAGGAAAGCACTATTTGTGGGAAAAAAAGGATGCCAATTTTGTTTGGAAGCCACGTTGCACGACTGCGCAATTGTCAGTTAAAGCGACGCAGTGCCCAATCGCAAAAAGTGGCCCGGTCATTGACCAGCAAAATGGTCCGGGGCTGAAGTGGTTAAAATAAAGGAGGAACCAGTGTAAGCAATGGATAGTTTATATTTTAGATAATCAGGAGTATGTCTAAAAAATACTTTTCTTATTAGTGTACGTTGGGTATTTAAAGTAATCCTGTCACATGCTGGGTAATTCAGACTGAGCTAGATGATTTTAACCACTTAAGACCTGGCCCTTTATGCAGGTAAAGGACCTGGCCAGTTTTTGCGATTCGGCACTGTGTCGCTTTGTGGGGGGAAAAATGTTCGCGCCAATAAAATATAAAAAATATATATATAAAAAGCTGCTATCTGAAAAATTCTGGGGGACAACCCCAGTATTTGGGAATATGTGAAGGAAAAAAGATGCGCTAATTAAATAAATAAATAAATAAATATGTTATGAAATTCAGTGAATCAACCTCAAACATCTAAAAGTAAATGAATAAATAATGGTGGGATAGAAGTGAATATATATACACAATAATAAATAAGTGTCCAACAAATGAATAAGACTCCTAGTAGAGGAGATCAAACGAATTGTTGTGCAAAAACAGTCCAAATGATAGTGAAAAGAATTATGCAGGATAAGTCCATAAATCTGTGTAGACTTCCTCCTCCACCAAGGAAATGGAAATAAATCACCGCAAACAAGTGCTCATGGATGGCACCTTACCACAAAGAGTTGATCTCCTTAATCAAAAGGGGATCGCAATAGGCATGGGTTCATATATCATCAGAATCCTTTTAGGTCGATATCAGCAGATCCAGCATACAGCCAACTTCCGATGATCTGTAAATTATAAAAAAATCTTCTAACTCATGAGGTAAGAAAATGCCTGATGCCTGGCCATATCCTCTGTGTCTCCCGACCTCCAAGATGGATGGATGGATGGAATCGACAGCTCCCGGCTCAGCGTCCCCACACCTCTCACCCTGGCTCCACACTGAAAGTATATTCCACAGCTTCCCAGCACAGCTTTCCTTACTCAGGATGATCACTGTGCTTCACTCAGGTGTGTGTGCAGGATAAGGGAACACAGAAAGAGAGCTCATTGCATAGTCAACTATGCAATGAGCTCTCTTTCTGTGTTCCCTTATCCTGCACACACACCTGAGTGAAGCACAGTGATCATCCTGAGTAAGGAAAGCTGTGCTGGGAAGCTGTGGAATATACTTTCAGTGTGGAGCCAGGGTGAGAGGTGTGGGGACGCTGAGCCGGGAGCTGTCGATTCCATCCATCCATCCATCTTGGAGGTCGGGAGACACAGAGGATATGGCCAGGCATCAGGCATTTTCTTACCTCATGAGTTAGAAGATTTTTTTATAATTTACAGATCATCGGAAGTTGGCTGTATGCTGTATGCTGGATCTGCTGATATCGACCTAAAAGGATTCTGATGATATATGAACCCATGCCTATTGCGATCCCCTTTTGATTAAGGAGATCAACTTTTTGTGGTAAGGTGCCATCCATGAGCACTTGTTTGCGGTGATTTATTTCCATTTCCTTGGTGGAGGAGGAAGTCTACACAGATTTATGGACTTATCCTGCATAATTCTTTTCACTATCATTTGGACTGTTTTTGCACAACAATTCGTTTGATCCCCTCTACTAGGAGTCTTATTCATTTGTTGGACACTTATTTATTATTGTATATATATTCACTTCTATCCCACCATTATTTATTCATTTACTTTTAGATGTTTGAGGTTGATTCACTGAATTTCATAACATATTTATTTATTTATTTAATTAGCGCATCTTTTTTCCTTCACTGTGTCGCTTTAACTGACAATTTGCGCGGTCGTGCGACGTGGCTCCCAAACAAAATTGACGTCCTTTTTTCCCCACACATAGAGCTTTCTTTTGGTGGTATTTGATCACCTCTGCGGTTTTTATTTTTTGCGCTATAAACAAAAATAAGAGCGTCAATTTTTTAAAAAATACAATATTTTTTACTTTTTGCTATAATAAATATCCCCCAAAAAGAGTTTAGGCCGATATGTATTCTTCTACCTATTTTTGGTAAAAAAACAAAAAATCGCACTAAGCGTTTATCGATTGGTTTGTGCAAATTTATAGCGTTTACAAAATAGGAGATAGTTTTATTGCATTATTATACATTTTTTTTTACTACTAATGGCGGCGATCAGCGATTTTTTTTTTTTTTTTTTTTTTTTTTTGTGACTGCGACATTATGGCGGACACATCTGACAATTTTGACACATTTTTGGGACCATTGTCATTTTCACAGCAAAAAATGTTATAAAAATGCATTGTTTACTGTAAAAATGACAATTGCAGTTTGGGAGTTTACGACTAGGGGGCGCTGTATGGGTTGTGTGACCTCATATGTTTTTAAATGTAGGGGGGCGGGGCTGGACGTGTGACGTCATTGATGGTGTTTCCCTATATTAGGGAACACACGATCAATGAAGCTGCCACTGGGAAGAACGGGGAAGCTGTGTTTACACACACACACAGCTCTCCCCGTTCTTCAGCCCCGGGGACCGATCGAGGGACTGCGGCGATTGTGTCCGCAGGTTCTGGAGCTTTGGACCCACGACTGGGCACTTAAAGAGGACGTACAGGTATCCCATTGGACTTATTTGGAAAAATGATCCTTATCCTGGGGACTGAGCTTTGTGACATGAATCTAATGTTGGGTCATTTATACCAGTGTTTTTCAAATGTCAGGGTCCCTGAAACACTGGCAGATTAGTGTCACCTGTTTACAGTCACAATTGTGATTCCTTTCTAAATATTTAAAATAAATTCAATAAAACTTTTTTTTTGTGTAGCCAGGTGCCCGTCAATTCTGTGTTTGTGTGCCCTTTTTTTTTTTTACAGGGTCTGGAACTGCTGGACATCTTTGTCAGATACTATTGTGTAGTAATTTTTACTTTCAACTTGATTGTAGTGGCATCTGGAACCCTGGAAGGGCCGATGTAAGACACTAGCAAGGTCAGAGAAAATCTATCGGGCTGGGCCTGTACTGCCCAGATCCATCTTTTCACCTCAAATTAAAACAAGACTCCTAGGTTAGCTGTACCATGGCTCTTAATAGCTGGTACAAAAGGGGTGCTCAGAAGAATACAACACATTGGCATTTATTTTGACAAGCAAGTGACTGCTGGGTGTATGGGGGGTGCGCAGTTTGGCATATTTGCCCTGGGTACTGGATGACCTTGTCCAGGCACTGAATAAAACACATAGATATAGATGATGAACAATGTCCATCCAAATATCCTACATTAAAAACCCTACAGAGATACTATAAATAAAAACTTAAACATGCAAAGGACCCAGTTTGCAGGGGAAAAAAAATAAGGATCTTCTGCAAGAGCAGGCTGACAGCGTGCACCTATTGTAAAAGTTAGCCAGAAATTTTGAAATTTGTATAAATTTATATAAAACAGGTTTAACTGCCAGGCTGGAAAGTGAAGTGTGTTGCCACTGTGATTGGTAAGCAAGGTAAGAATATTCTATGTCTGAATTTAAAATCAGCATCAATGGTTTGCATATATAAAAAAAGGGTGTAGGGAAGAGAAGAGACTGTTTCCTAGAGGCTGTTATTTTGCCTAGAATTGGCAAACTATGGGTTCAATTTAAAGGGAAGCTTTGGTGGCAATTTAACCAATTTTATTTTTTTCTATGTCATATTATATATTATATATTATACAATGTTCGTATAAATCACAAATGAGCATTTATGCCCCATTCACACCTAAAGATGTGGTAGCTCGAAGCTCCAAAATGCTCAAGGAGTAAAAAAATAAATAAAAATAAATTATTCTTTATGGCTGTGGTTCACATCTCCCCTCTAAAACACATAGGGCTAGATTCTCAAAAGAGATACGACGGCGTATCTCTGAGTCGCGCCGTCGTATCTATGCGCCTGATTCTTAGAATCAGTTACGCATAGATTTCCCTTAGATCCGACAGGCGTAAGTCTCTTACGCCGTCGGATCGTAACTGCATTTTTACGCTGACTGCTAGGGGCGTGTATGCTGATTTACGCGCCGAAATATGTAAATCAGCAAGATACGCAAATTCACGAACGTACACCCGGTCGACTCAGTACATTTACGCCGTTTACGTTAGGCTTTTCCCGGCGTATAGTTACCCCTGCTATATGGTGGCGTAAGTGCGGCGTACCAATGTTAAGTATGGCTGTCGTTCCCGCGACAAAATTTAAAACATTTGCGTCGTTTGCGTAACTTGTCCGTCAATGGGGCTGGACGTAATTTATGTCCACGTCAAAACCAATACATCCTTGCGGCGTATTAGGAGCAATGCACACTGGGAGATTTCCACGGACGGCGCACGTCAATCACGTCGGGTCACAGAAGATTGACATAAAACACACCCCCCTGTCTCACATTTGAATTAGGCGGGCTTACACCGGCCGATTTACGCTACGCCGCCGCAACTTACGGAGCAAGTGCTTTGAGAATACAGCACTTCACCATCTAAGTTGCGGAGGCGTAACGTAAATAGGTTACGTTGCGCCCGCACAAACGAGAATCTGGCTTAGAAAAAAGTTTTGAAGCAACTTTTGTAGCTTGAATCAGGCAGATTAGTGCGTTTATGAAGCAGCTGAAAGCAGAAACACATAGCTAATAGAGAAAACTATCATCTGTTAATACAAAAATGGCAAAGCGCCAAAATGCTTGGAAAACACTGTAAAAAAACCCGCTCAAAAACAAGCATCAAAATGTGTCATAAAATGCCCCCCCCCCCAAAAAAAATAAAAAAAAATAAAAAGCACAAAAGCTTGATGCTCTGGTGTGACTGTAGCCTTAGACAGGGTCTTTTGGTGTTTGTAGGGTGGACACTGGGTTGCAAAGGTCAATAGGTTATATTTTCTGAGGTATGCAAATAAAAAATTTCAAAAACGTTTTTTTACCCCTAAACAGTGTTTTTGTAAATATTAAGTTTATGCATTTTTGTTTTCTTTTAAAATAAGTGCTTTGATGCGAAGCTCAGTACCCGCATGCATGCACCACATGGTGCAGCATGTACTTCCTAACATTTTGAAATACTGCTGTACCCTCAAAGCCTACTGAATCTACATGCAAATACTGATCCTCAATATCAATATTCCATCTAGGTTTAGGTATTACAATATTTTTCTACGGTGTAATGCATGATATTATGTATAGCTCCACTTTTGTGATAGTCAGTGCCACTGGAGCTTAGTTTCACTGTTTTTTTTTTATATATATTTTCTTTTTATGAGAAAACACATGTGATATGAGATGAAAACATCTGTCATACTTATCCAAATTATGAAGCGCTTGCTCGTTTTGTCATTGATCTTATCATCTTGTTTTAATGTACATTTTCTACATGCTTACAACGAAAGGATTACATTACACGACACGTATCATCTACAATATATGGCAGGCATGCACATTACAAAATATTTTTACCAACAAAAGCCTACAACAGTAGAGTTTTATGATTGAAAACTTGTCCAATTACTAAAGGAACTTATTAAGAAAACATCTACAATTTGGAAACAGCTATGGACTTGTACGTAAATCATTTAGTGAGGACTGCAATTCCTGAAGATTATCACGGTCCTGGTTATCGTTGTGGTCCTGGGGATCATGCACAGAGGCGTTACTTAGCGACATTGAGTCCACTGAAAAAGCAGTAGGGGACACTGGTCTGGATTCAGGAATGTGTTCCATTCTATATTTTTCAATGTATGGTTCTGCTACATGCCAAATCTACACAAGAGTGGGTAAAAGAGAACAATTAGCAAATATAAATGGAAAATAAATCTGTTACAAAGTGTAAAGTTGTAAGCTGCCCATTGGATTCCAAGACTCAGGGCACTTTGGTCTGCAAATTCCAAATATAGATTACAATGGTAAAATCCTAGCAAAACTGATGCCTGTAGGTGCACCAAGAGTACAACTGCGCCCCAATGCCAGCCGAATAAAGAGTTAAGACCAAAGACTGTCCCTTTAGAGCTGTTCCAAAGATCTTCACCAATAGCTTATGCCAAGAGGTACAACTAGGGCAGGGATCTGCAATTAGCGGACCTCCAGCTGTTGCAAAACTACAAGCACCATCATGCCGCTGCCTCTGGGTGTCATGCTTGTGGCTGTCAGAGTCTAGCTATGTATCATGGGATTTGTAGTTCTGCAACAGCTGGAGGTCCGCTAATTGCATATCCCTGATCTAGGGAAACATTGCACTATATCCTAGCCAGTCTCCTAGACTACACTTTAAACTAGTTATGGTTTTATTACTTATAATGCAGTTAATGCTTATATGCAGAGTTAATTGCCAACTTTGCCGATTTAGGAGTTAATTCCAGTCTAATGGTATAGAACTCTGTTCTTACTTTGGCACAGTGATTGCATTGTCTAGCAGACGGTCTGAACCTACCTTCTGTATGCTCATTTATGTTCAAACCACCATTTATTATAACCCGTATTAATACATTTAGTTAATTTACCATAAAACGGTCATGTCTACTTCCTAGTGCAAAGTCACAGCTGAGTTAAAAAGGTATCTATGCTCATGTTTTTATAAGGGTCTGCAGTGATTTTCATTCAAGCAGGTGTCTCTGAGGGGCTGAGGTTGTCCTTGGCGTTGTTGCGTAGAGAAGTCAAATTACCAAGCGGCTTCTTCAGGGGGTAGCAACATACAGACCAAGAGTGAGTCACAAGTATTGAAGCTCTGGAGTGTTCCGGAAATAAATTGAAGATGCCAGCCAATACCAGCCCATAGTTTCTAGGTTTGAGGACCTAGGGAATGTGCCCCAGATCCCTCTTAGATGGGCTTTCCATTATGCTCTAAAGCAGGGAGCCCGTATATGCACAGAACAGCAGGAGTTTCAGCTCCAAACTTTGACAAGCACTGCCTAAATTGTGTCTAAAGCCAAAATGTGTTTCAATTTGGATAAAATGTAGATGGCTTAGAACTTTTATTGGCAGTTTTTATTGCTGTCTCAGTCGTCACTAGGAAGATTTACTTTCTATATTTGTACTGTTGACCACTGTCACCAAGACAGAAAGTGAGGGATAATTCTAAATTTTTAATTGTCGCAGGGGAATTTGGGTCTAAAATAATGACAGAAATTTCAAGCATAGCTTACAATGGTAAAAATCAGAGCAGAGCAAACTGGGACTGTGCTCATTTGCACCAACAGTATAATTGCCTTCCAATACTAGCCAGATGAATAGTTTGAACTAAAGACTCCCCCTTTACAGCTGCTCCACAGGGACCTTTGCCTATTACTTATGCTAAGTGGAACGTCACGGGTCAGGACATTGCACTATAACCTAGCCATTCTCCTAGACTGTACTCTAAAACTTGTTATAATATTGTTATTACTTACATTGAGCTTAATGCTTATATGCACTGTTCATTGCTGATTTATAAGTGAATTCTAGTCCAATGAACTATTTTTCAAGTTACTTTGGCATACTGATTGTACTTTCTAGCAAACATTTATTAAATTGACACTTTTTTTTTTTTAAGTACAAAAAAGAAAAAACTGTTTGCTAGATTTTATTGCAAACATAATTAGATGTACATATCACAGTGAGAATTTTTTTGGAGCATAGATCAATTCAATCTAAAGGGTTGGTCACAGGGCCGGCGCTACCACTAGGTGAACAAGGCAGGGAGTGGGGATTGCAGGAGAAATTTGGTTTGTGGAAAAAGCAGCAACTTTGAAGGTATTTTTATTTTAAGTTTTTGAGCAGTTATGGAAAAGGTCAGGGCAAGGGCAAAGGGGATGGGGTGGCAAAATAAGGTTTCACCTAGGGTGTCAAAAATCCTTGCACCAGCCCTGTTTGTTTTTTATCAATACTGATCATCGCAGCTCAATGCACCAGATTTGAACAGTCTGCACAAGGCCTTATACAGAACTGTTTTCTATGAGCCCCATTCACATCATACAGGTGGATTGCAGTGCACTACACATGTCGCAGAAACTAAGAATGTCTGATGGAACAGAATGAGATGTCCATTTGTGGAATTTCAATAAAAAAAAATAAAAAAAACACGAAACAGTGCATCGAACTGCCCATTCATAATGCACACCAGTGGCTTGCCACAATGATTTTCTTAGAAGATGGGCACATAGGCTGGGAGGTCTATTTACTAAAAATGAAGAGTGCAAAATCTGGTGCAGCTGTGCACGGTAGCCAATCAGTTTCTAACTTCAGCTTGTTCAATTAAACCTTGACAAAATATAAACCTGGAAGGCGATTGGTTTCTTTGCAGAGCTGCACCAATTTTACTAAATTAACCCCTTTGTGCTTAGCAAACATCCCTAGTGCTACCTTATTTTATAGTAACAAAAAGCCCATTATACAAAATAGTCCACAGCAGACAAGAAGGTGTTCACAGATGTCAAATTGGTCTTTAAATTAGCAAGAGTGGCTAACCATTCCAGAATCAAAATCTTGAAGTAAGGTTGCACTATTTAGAATGGAGTCAGATGATGTTTTCTCAGAGTCTCATTCACAAAGATATCATGGGACAGAAGGAAAGATAAGCAAATTCTGAAGGCAGTTTAGTGGTTCTGGCAGTTTTTGGTTAAATAAATATGTAGAGGATCAGAAAGACCTTTGGTCCCGTTTTACTTGCTAGCTTAGTTTACCTCTGAAGAGTGTATACAGTATATTAATCATTCACTCTGATTGTCAAACTTTTAAACATACTCTCAAATGGGAATACACAAATTCAGCTACAAATAACCACAGAGATCTACCAAGGAAAATAAAAAGGCAGTGAGGGCTCTTTTACACAGGTGGCCAGGGGGAGGTCAGCAATACGGCAGTATGGCTTCCCACCCAAATTCTAACATTACAGCCCGATAGGTCTGTACACATCGTAGGCATGATCTGTAGCATCAGGATTGCTGCATTTTTAACTCTGACTGCAGAGTTTGACTGCCTGTTTGTTATAACTTGTCAAACTCGCCCATTAAGATCAATTGGCCCGCACCACAACCGCAAGCCAAATGCTTGGCTCGCAGTGGCAGCACAAACCTTTAATGTAAAGTTGCCCATTTAGTAACTGGGAAAAATAAATAAACAGGGGCATTAGGAGGCAGTCTGAGTGATTTTTTTTTAGATGTGAGAATTAAGCATAGGTAAGTGTACTTATATTCAGAGGGATGCACTGACTCGCAATTTATGTATTACTGTGGTAATAATAATGCAATAAGAGTAGCATACCTGAAAAAAAAAAAAAGTTTTAGGAAAAGCGGTTATGGCATATTACAAGCATTTTAAGTTCAGTTAAGTCTGTCCCAATAGCTTATACTAGGTTCACACCTATCAGAGGACAGTTCACAGAAGAACTGGCACAGATAAGGTTTGCAGGCATGCAGGCGTGTGACTGGCTGCGAACATGGATGCGCAATAGCCTACTTATAGTCAGCAGTCTGATCCACAAGTTGCTAGATGATTGTACACCCCCCCCCCTGCGTGTTCTATTATTATATTCCCTACTATCGACCCTGCTTGCCGTTGACCCGTCTTGTCTCCATCCCTGGCTTGTTCTACTGACTCCGCTACTGCCCAATTTCCTGTGTATGACCATGGTTTGTTCCCGATTCTGCTACCTGCTTCTGCTCCTGGCTGAACTCCATGCATGACTACTGGCCTGGCTCCTAACCCTGCTCCTGGCTCTCCATACTGCCAAGTATTGCCTGGTACTTCTGAGGGACTCCTGCTCTGCAGTGCATCATCCAGTGATCATCTCCTCAGCATGTCAGCCCAACACAGCTGGCAACCTGTACTTCTTTGGGCGTAGCATCTCCTGTTACCACTTTCAGGGGTGCTCTGCACTCAGCCACAAGGGAAGCACTCTAACCACGCTGGCCTCCGACCAGGTACGTGACAACACCAGTGCAGGCGATTGCCACTGCGGGACCAACCACACCTGCTCTTGCAGCAGCAACCACATGCACAGAAAAAGGAATTGCTGCTCAAGAGATGCACAGATGCAACACTAACCCCCATTCCCACACTGGGTACTGCACTGCACGTGAGATTTCCAGAATTTTTTAAAATGGAGCAAGGACCTTTTCTAATGAATGGGCTGCCATACCCAGGCAAAATGCAGCTCACAGAGCCACACAAGGGTGAACTTAATGAGAGGAAACTTGCCTTGTCCTAAGGTTAACTTGCTATGCAGAAGGCAAGCTTCTGTACCTCCAACCCTTTGTTAGGTCACACCATGTTTAAATATGGTTTTCATCTAATAATTTGCAGCACAGTATACTGTAGACAGGGTTATTGATGGGAAAACATAACTCCACAGCCCCCTAATAGATGTAGCACACAAATGTTTAGGCAGGGTTGCTACTAAATTTACTTGCCAGGTGTTAACTACAAGGCTCATTGTTAGGGATCAATTGAGTTCACCCCAAGTCTGGAATTGCTGCATTTCTCTCTTCTGTCGCTAGGTGGCCGGGTACCTGGTGACATTAGATAAGACAAGGGCAAAGCAAGGACAGATTAGGAGTATATGGGGTACCTCAGCCAGTGGGCAGGGGTTTTCTTAAATCGCTTGGCCTGCTGGGAGAACCAATTTATATTTGGGTGGAGTCCGGTGATAGGGGGTTCTGTGCCACCTGGATGGATGTCTGGGTGGACGTGTGTTGTACTGCACGGGCTGCTAGGCCAGAGTCTGAGGCCTATCCTGGGCACATCTGGCTGATAGGCTGTCTGAGGGCCTATCCAGAAGCAAGAGAGCAGCATAGGTTTGGGATTGCGGCTTGCAGTCCAACCAGACGTTACTGTTCTGCCAGCCAGAGAACCTGATGGAGGTAGAGGGGAAGCTGTCACCACTAAGGGACCAACCACCTTATTACCAGGGACCACGGTGAGTATCTGAAGCAAGTACCGGAGCAGTGTTCTCACCAACCGGGGACAGTGAAGAAATGGGAAACTTCAGCAGGTGTCAAACCAGGGACCCAGCCAGCAGAGGCGACGTGTGCAGAGCAGCCTTGTGTGCCAAGCCAGATGCCGAGCAGGCCAGTGGGGTAAAGCTTGAAAAGTATCTGGGGTGCTAAGCTAGGGACCCAGCAGAGAAGCAGGGGTGATGCTTGAGGAAGATAGGAAGAGTTCAAGGGATTCGATGGGAGTGAATCAGCAAGTCTAGTGAGAGAGACTGGGAGCTCAGTGGGTCGAGAACGTACAAGAAGTGATTGTAGAGAAAGTAAATGAGTTTGTTACAACTTGTGTTAGTAACTGTTCCAAGACTGTTGCCATAGGAGAGCATTCCTTTGCATTCAGATGTGGCGTCTTGCTGGATGCCTTTCCCTGAATGGCTGTCTACCTGTAGAAGTCTTGGAGTCTGCTAATTAACATTGCAACTACCAAAGGGTGTCCTGGCCCTTTCTCCCAAAGTTCTGTTCAAGAGAAATAAAATCTATTTGCATTCAAGAAGTGTCTAGCGCCCATTAGTCCATCGTGCATTACACCCACTATGCCTCACTATGGAAGGATGTCAGCAGCTCTTGGTTCTGGGAGGTTCTCATTAGAATAAAGGAGGCCTGGGATCTTGCTACATAAACAAAGAGAACCAAGGTGGATAATTTGAAGAACACCTAGATTTGTAACAAGCAGTTTTTAAATATATTTTTTTTAAATGATAATGGGAGCAAATATTTACAAAGACAAAAAGTAGAGCTTGTATGGACTTGGCCGCAAAAGTAGAAAGACACTTTTCATTTAATAACGTTTCTCTCTATTGCGTTCTCCGTCAGCCATTTTAGGAAAGGGCAGAGGATTATTTCTCCTCTTACTTCATGGACTTGTAAACTGGCCCCCATGATCCTGCATGTGCATATTTAGACCACTACCCAGAACCCATCAGAAAAAAGAAAAAAAAGTCTTTGCCTGGAGAGCTCACAAAGATTTGGCGAAGCTTTGGAGGAAGTAGGAACTGGTGACAATTGCCCTTTTTTTCACCAATCACACCACTAAAGTGACTAACCACATAACTGAATGCATCATTGATTTTGACTATTCGGAGTGGGGGGGGGATTTGTTTAAATTTAGACTCTCCATTTACTAATTAAGATAAAGTGGAAGTAAAGTTGTTTTTTTTACAAATGGCTGACAGGCAGGGCATTTATGACAGAACACCCCCTTTTGGTCTCTTTTGCCATAAATGCACCCTTCTGCCTGTCATGTTAGTTGAGCCACGCATGCGCAGCTCAGAGAACATTTACAGCCTTGATCAGCCCCGATCCATGCCGCGATGTTGTGACTCCTGTGCGCATGCGCTGAAGTCACGTCATTGTGGCCTGATCTATCAAAAGGCCCAAGGCATGGGACTCGGAAGACCGGGAAAAGATGGAACAGCTGGATCGGTCCCAGCGTTGCACTGAAGGACACCATAGGACAGGTAAGTCTGTCATAATGTACTAATACATTATGGCATAACCCACCTGGGGGGGCTCAAAACAATTTTTTTATAGCGGACTTTACTTTCACTTTAAAAGTGTGAAAGCTGGGGGTTCACCTGGCTTTTGGTCCTTAAATTGCATTCATCTAGTTTACCCCTGTACTTGATCCCTGCCTCTTGATGGACCATCATGACTTGGATCTTGACAATAGTTCCCAAAATCTTTAAAAACATTTACATATGTCAATACAGGTTATTTAAACTATTGTGGTTATTATTGAGAAATCTCTTCCAAAACTTTGCAAAAGTTATACTAGTTTACACTCACCGAATAGAAAAAAAATTAAAAACAAGTTGCAAGCCAAAAAAAAAAAAAAAACCCTCACCTTCTGATCAACAAGCAGTCTATGAGCAGCTTCAATGTCAGGAGCCATGAAACGGTCCTTCATCCAAGGCCTAGCAAAAGACAAGCAAACATCTATTGATCATTAACCACTACAAAAATGAGGCCTTCAAAACACAAACACAGGGAGATACTGTTTGCTCTTACCTGACCACTGAGCGGACAAGGTCATAGACTTTCTCCAATGGAGTGGTGGTTCTAAGAGGGCGTAGAAATTCAATACCCTGGCAGGCTGCAAGCAGCTCAATGGCCAACACTAAAGAGAAAATATTATTTAGTGTCACATATAAACAAATGGATCGACGCTGAATAGCAAATATACTGCAACAAAGATTATGAACTGCTACGAACTGATCTACTTTTAATGTATTATTTAGAGTCCACTTGCAAGTTGTAGATCATTTGATTTGTTTATGCTACACAAAAACAGTTACTTTAATAAACAAGTTTTAGCAAGGGCTGTGGAAATTAACACCAGATAATTCAGATCGACATGGATTCCCTAGTTATAGTTTAAAAGTGTTGACACCTACATACAAGAAATGAACCAGACTTCCCTCCCCGGACCCTGGCTTCCTTGGTTGCTAAGGCCCTTTTCACACTACAAAATAAATCCGTTTTAATAATCCGTTTTAAAATCCGTCAGATAATGTTAAAAAACGGAAGTTATACGTATACATCCGAAAGGTCTTTCCTCTTCTTGGTCTTCCCCAGTGACGTAGCAGAGGTACGTCAGAGGGGGCGGGGTCACGTGACGGGTGGCTCTGCCTCCTCTATATAAGAAATGTCACAGCTTCAGCCGCTCATTCGCTGGGCTGTGCCCAGCGGTGAGAGGAGGTCTGGGATGCTGCTGCGCCGGATGGATGGATCTTCACATCGCCGGAGCGGAGATCACCCGACGCTGGATCTTTTCATCGCGGGAGATCACCCGCACCCGTCGCTGGATCAGGACAACGCAGGAAGCCGGGAACGAGTGGATTTTTCAGCGCTGGAGTTTTTTTTTTTTTTTTTTTTAATAAAGGACTTTATTCTTTTGTGTCAGTGTGTTTTTTTTACAATACTTTTTACTTCCTTCGTGAAATGGTAGAGGTACAGTGTACCCCATTACCATTTCACACAGGGGGGGGGGTCAGGATCTGGGGGTCCCCTTTGTTAAAGGGGTCTTCCAGATTCTGATAAACCTCCCACCCGCATACCCCCACAACCACCGGGCAAGGGTTGTGGGGATGAGACCCTTGTCCCCATCAACATGGGGACATCCTCCCCATGTTGAGGGCATGTGGCCTGGTGCGGTTCAGGAGAGAGGGGGGGCCGCACTCTGTCCCCCCCTCTTTTCTGCGGCCGGCCAGGTCAACGTGCTCGGATAATGGGTCTGGTTATGGATATTTAGGGGGAACCGCACGTCATTTTTGTTTTAAATTGACGGCGGAGTTCCCCTGAATATCCATACCAGACCTGAAGGGTCTGGTTATGGATATTTACCGGGAACCGCACGTCATTTTTGTTTTAAATTGACGGCGGGGTTCCCCTGAATATCCATACCAGACCTGAAGGGTCTGGTTATGGATATTTACCGGGAACCGCACGTCATTTTTGTTTTAAATTGACGGCGGGGTTCCCCTGAATATCCATACGACTTCTGGAGCTGGACTTCAAGAAAGGGTGAAATGTTTTTTATTAACGGACGTTAGAAAGGAATGATATAACGGATGTATACGGATATATACGGATAAACATTATCCGTTTTCAATAAAGGAAGAATGGTAAAATATTTATCCGTATGTATCCGTTATTAAATCCGTTAATAAACGTCCGTTAATAGGTGTAAAACGGATATTATAAAACGGACATACAATCCATAGTGTGAAAGAAGCCCAAGCTACAATCTAATGATCCTTTCTGCTCTGCTTGGCAGAGAGGTGTTGTGAATAGTACTCATTAAGCACATATTTTTTTTGTCGTGCCATCATTTTGCCTTTCTGCCAGGCAACTATTTCTCCTGCCTTGAGCTTTTTATTGCCAAAGGTTGGCGGCATGTCACGCCGGTTAGCCCTAATGCCGCACATACACGATCATTTTTCGTGTTGTAAAAAACAAAGTTTTTCAGAGTCTAGAAAGTTTTTTTCAACTTGATCATTAAAACGGCCTTGCCTACACACGATCGTGAAAAAAAAAATGCTCTAGCAAAGAGCGGTGACGTACAACAGGTACAACGGCACTATAAAGGGGAAGTTCCATTCGGATGACGCCACCCTTTGGGCTGCTTTAGCCGATTTCGTGTTAGTAAAAGACGATTCGCGCTTTTCGGTCTGTTACAACGTGATGAATGTGCTTACTCCATTACGAACGGTAGTTTTACCCTAACGAGCGCTCCCGTCTCATAACTTGTTTCTGAGCATGTGCGGATTTTTCACGTCGTTAAAGCCCACACACGGCCATTTTTTACAACCCGAAAAACGACAACATTAAAAACGTTGTTAAAAATTAGAGCATGTTCGAATTTTTTTTTGCCTGTTTTTCAGAAACCGAAAAATGCTCTGAAGCACACACACGATCGTTTTTAATGACATTAAAAAAAACTTCATTTTTTTACAACTCGAAAAATGATCGTGTGTACGCGGCATAACAGTCTCATATGCATCTGTTTTGTTCTGTAGAAGGAACTCAGATTTCTGGAGAAGTGTAAAAATTGTCTGTGGTTACACAGTAAACTTGATTCAGAAATGGCTCAATCAAAGTAAGAACTGAAGCGGTTGCCATTCCATAATTACTGAATCGTTTTTTTAACTTGGTTCCTTTCCTGGTGTATAGGACCGAAAGCCATATGTAACCAGTGCTCGATTCACATAGCAATAATGATTTTATGCCGAATCGTGCTCTCTTTGACGCCAAATACTGTATCCAGCTGAGTCTTCCTTTGTAGGCCATAAGACTTTTGTCGATACCGATGTCTTTATCTGGTACCTAGGTCTTCTGGAAAATGTTCAGAATAATTTGATATACCTCCCAAGTCTCATCAAATTCTTAATTTATTTTCAAAGTGCAAATACTTCATTATCAGTTAAAATTTGTACATCGACATGACTGTGCCCAAAAAAGGAGTGGCTATCAATTTTTTGGTTGTCCAATACCACTTCTGCAGGGGTTTCCCCACCACTCCCTGAAGAATTATTAGGCCCAGAAACTTCCAGATGTCCTCTTTGGTCACTGGTTCCCACTTTCTGTTCCTTGAAAACCTCTGATGCTCCTGGTACCGATTTGTCTCCGTAACAATTTTTTCAATAACCTCATCGGTCAAAAAGAGTTGGAGTTATGCTAAGGGGTTGTCATCTTCAACCTCCACTTTGATACCAGGTGCTCCAGTAAATGGGAATCTTGGGGGCACTACGTACTCCGTACCGCAGTCAATAGAGCACCAAGTTCACACATCACTGGGCACAGTCGCAGGATCATCGCTGAAATCACTTTCCGTGTCTGATGACGAACTTCCCCACAAATCGCTATCACTCAATTCTGAAAGAGATTCTGTGTCTCTGGTTTCCAGCAGGTCATATACCGCTTTTGAGGTAGAGGCATGCTTTTTTGATGCATAGGATTACAATGTATCAGTGTGTTGTGCTTTATACATTTTAAATTTGCTGCCGGTTCCACCCCCTACACCGCGATGCTCGCAGGGAATGGAAGCCAGGGCACACAGTGCATTGGGAGGAAGCTCCGCCCACCGTACACAGCAGGAGTACATCGTGGGATCCCAGGCACAAGGCAAGTAACCTTCTTGCAGGATCCAGCGATGAAATCCCGAATGTGGCTCGGGGTTACCGCTACTGAATTTTCACCCCGAGTCACACTCGGGAATACAGCCAGGGAGGTTAAATGACCTGTCAAACCCTTCCAAGACTTCTCTCCCCTCCAGAAGTAAAGTAAAAAAATGATCAGTTGTTGTGAAACATGCACAATAGCTCTTACAATCTCAGAAAAAGGAAAGGTTCTCATGGACTACCACAGCCATGGATATTAATGGATCACAGTTGCAATGTCAGGCTCCTACAGACACTGCCTATAGCTCTCTGCTCATACCTTCATATGAGCCATTACTGATCTGCAGAAGTGTCAATAGACTACAAGGTAGCTGATCAGAGCTTCTGTGATGGTAAAACTGGACTTGTAGCTTTTTCATTCACGTGGGTTAGTGCATAGCAAAATGTTACATATTACACCCTAAATATGGATGTAACATGCTAAAGGTGAAACTATCCTTTAAATTATAACGTGCCTGTACGAAGTGAATTCTCCTCTTGGTTGCTACCCTTCTTTAGACATCCCTTTTCTCTACCTATTCCTAACAGGATGGACATAATGATGAATTCATCAGGTAATTTCTCTTACCTTGTTCTACATGTTCAATGACTCGAAGTGCTTTCCTTGCTGCCCAGCCTCCCATGGAGACATGATCTTCAGTAGCAGCACTAGTTGAGAGGGAGTCCACAGATGATGGATGGCACAAAGTTTTGTTTTCAGAAACTGAAAAAAAAGAAAAGGTTGAAAAACTGTGGACAGCCAACAATTATCACGCCACTATTTTGTTTCGAATAGAGTAGCAAAAGGGTGTTTTGTCATATCAGTAAGAGAAAGACACATTCACAAACAGAGCCACTTTCACCAAATTCTAATTGAGCTCTCAACCAGGGCCATGTTTACCATTATGGCAGTTGTATGCCAGTGCCTACTACAGGTTAGAGAGGGGCCAAGATTCAAAACTGGCAGATTGTGATAACTTCCTCTGGCTACCTCTGGACAATTATGGCAATATTTAGTAAGTGATCTATAGAGGGGAGGGGGTACAGGAGTCATTAAGTAGTCAGAAGACTCTTCATAGTTCAGGAAATCTCCTTTTTTGGTGGTCTGTGCAGCAGAAAGTAATTCTGTGTGTGAAGCAGACTTTCTGGTATTACTTTTTATTTAAAATTGTCACTGCAAAAGGAGTGGAGCTTGTAAAAAAGGTGCGTCATCATTCAGTCATGCCTAGGGTAGCATGTCATCTAAATACAACCCTGCTCCCATCTACAATAGGCCCTTTTCACACTGAGGCGCTTCTAAACTGGCATTAAAACACTGAGCGGTATTTGAGGTGTTTTTCAGATGATTTTGAAGAGCTTTTGAGGCACTTTCCATTCATTTCAATGGAGAGGGGTGTTTTTTTAGCACTCTAAACATGCTCCAAAGATGCTGCTTGCAGGAGTTTTTTTTACTGCCCCACCAGTGCACTGCCCCAGTGTGAAAGCATTCCTTGATTTTATTGGAAACAGGTTTTCGTCAGCTATTTAGGTGTTTTTTTTTGCGTGAAAGCGCCTGAAAGGGGCCTTAATTCTACATTTGTGGACTCATAATTTTACTGTCAATCCTTGCCATAGAGAAAAAGAAGTTAAAGCCCAAAATGTATTTAATTTTTTTTAAGGTTTTGGACAAAGTAGGAAAGACTTATAACCTGCATTTGTTTTAATTGTGGTCTGTGCTGCTGCGGAGTCCCCTCATTACCTCTTCCCTATGACACAAGTGTAGAGAAACCTCCCACACAGACACAACAGCAATAAGAGTTTGATAGAAGGTTTTAACCTTTCCCCACGCTATCCAAAACTTTGAAGAAGTTCTAAGTTGGCCTTACAACAGTAGAATTTTGTTAAAAAAATAAAAAATAAATTGTTTTTGGAATGTTTCTTCAATTTGTGTGGTCAAGTCAATGTTTGTTTTCTGCCAAGGAGCAGGATGACATTTTTTTCCTCAAACACAATTCTAACTGTAAATGCGGTTTTCTCAAAGGAAAAATACATATTGTCATTTTCTATTACATCTGAAATCCCATTCAAATAGTAGGTCAATATAACATTTTAAGGGATTCTGAACAAAATTAGTTGACTCAGTGATGGCAAGAAAGAATCTTTTGACAATTTTTCTGCAAGCGTTCCAAAGAAAATCTAACCATGTATGGCAAGCTTAAGATTACACAGAACACTCACCAAGTGCAGCTGCTGTGCAGTGTGCGATCATGAAACCAGAGTTTAGTCCACCCTCAGTTACCAAGAATGCTGGCAGTTCACTAAGGGAAGGGTTGCAAAGCCTTTCAATTCTTCTCTCACTGATTGAAGCAAGCTCATGGACCCCAATAGCAAGATAATCCAAGGCCTGCAAAGCATAGCAACATGTGACAGATCTTATCATTCTATTGATATGTAAAAGATACTTTAAGTCTTTAAATAGTTATCTGGAAAAATAGGTTTACCTTAGCTGGGTATTCACCATGGAAATTTCCACCTGAAATGGTTTCTCCTCTTGCTGCAAAAACCATCTAAGAAAGGGTCAAGGAATTAATTTTTTGAAAATTGAGATTAAACCCAGACCTACATTTGATGGCTGATAAAAAAGGATTCCATGCTCAAACTGGCTAGTGTATTAAGGATTAAAAAGGCGCAATGTCGAGTCCAAAAATATGTAACACTGAACGAAATCTTATTGCATGCTGAAATTGTGAGTTGCCTATAAAATAAATGAATTACCAAATCAAAGCTATTCCTTCAACATCAATAACATGACCTGAAAAAATGATAACCTGGGATATCGTGGGTTTTATTCACGATAGCAATTCAATTGTCTCAGTCGGTGTTGACTCTCAGCAATCACTCAGATCTCTTTTTTCTTTCACTGTCCCACACTTCCAAAAGGAAGAATTTGAGATAAATGATGCCCTCAATGTATGCATATTTGTTGGAGCCTGAAGGAGGATTGCCTCTAGACTAGTTTTCAGGAAGGGATATATAATTATATATTGTAGTACACGTTATCGTAATGTCACAACCATCACACAAAAAGTTTTGATAAAGAACTCTAAATTTTTGAGTAGTTTGTATTAAAGTGATTGTTATTTTTATAGAAAACAAATAAAATAAAAACACAAGACTTTACAAACATGTTATACTTCCCTGCTCTGTCCATAAGCCAATTGGCACCACTGCTGTTTCTTAGCCAATCAGGAGTGAGAGTCTAGGAAGGCTGAGACACTCATGGACATCGCTGGACAGAGAGGGGGCTCAGGTAAGTGTTAGGGAGGCTGCTGCACAGAAGGCTTTTTGTATTTAAACAAACATCTGTATTATAGTAAATTATACCATTGGTCTGTAGATATGTCCCAGGGCAGTACTGAAGCCACATCAACAGCCAGGCATGTAATGTTTTCAGAAGAGGTCAGCAATGGTAGCATCGATATGTTTCTTAGCATGGGCTTTTTTTTTTTTTTTATTATTATTATTATTATTATTATTAAGTGAAATGAAAATGAAAATCTGCTAAAATAAAGCAGGTGTGGCAGTATTTATCTCAGTTACTTTTTCATCTGTTTTCACCAGGTGAACTGACCACGTATACATTGTGGTGATTTTGTACTACATCTTAGGAGAGCAACCTGTTTTTATGGCTGTTCCTGTCTCCTCCTGAACACGGTAGCCAATGAAATACTCCCGTTTTTCAAAATATAAAACACTGGGGAGGATAATTTAGTAAAGCCGCTGCATCACTTTTCCGGCATTTATCCCCTTGTTAAGGTATTGTGCTAAATTCTTGAAACATTTGCAACACTTTAGGTTTGTTTCATCGACTCATGCACCATATTGAGGTAGTTCCAAAAAAAAAAACACTACAGCGCTGACACTGTGCCCATCCTATAGGGATAAAATGTCATATACCAGGTTAAAAAATATGGAGTTACTTACCGGTAACGTCCTTTTCCAGGACAGCCACCTTAGAGAGATCCCGGCTCCTCCCCTCTCAGGAAACACCGCCTTCAATCAGAGATTTAAGTCTCATCCTCCCACTGGCCCTTCAGTTTATCACGAGCACCTCCGGCCAACTGGGGAGACACAAGAACACGTCATACAACACAAACATTACAATCTTACCTGACGGTCTTATGTGATGAGTCCTCAGACGTCCAGTACCTGGGTGGGTACCGGTGCTGTCCTGAAAGACTCCTGGAAAAGGACGTTACCGGTAAGTAACTCCATATTTCCCTGGATCGTCTTTCAGGACAGACACCTTAGAGAGGATAAGCGAGCACCTTACCTTAGGGTGGGACTACTGCTTGCAGAACTTTACGACCAAAGGCTTGGTCCTTTGCTGACAGCAGATCCAATCTGTAGTGCTTGACAAACGTGTTGAAGCTGGACCACGTTGCAGCCTTACAAATTTGCTCAGGAGAAGCACCAGCCCATTCCGCTTGTGAAGCTGCAGCCGCTCTAGTGGAATGTGCCCTGATCCCATCTGGGGGGTCTGACCCTCCTAACTCATAAGCTTGAACAATAGCCGATTTAAGCCATCTGGCTATAGTCCGTCTGGACGCCCTGGATCCTTTCTTAGATCCTGAAAATAATACAAAAAGGGACTCTGACTTTCTAAATTGTCTAGTGCATTCTAAGTATTGGAGAATGCACCTCCTAACATCTAAATTATGGAATGAACGTTCCTGTTCCTTCACAGGATTAGAACAAAACGTGGGTAAGATGATTTATTGGCTCCTATGAAATCTTGAAGCCACCTTTGGCAAGAAGGCCGGATCGGTTTTGAAAATAACCCTGTCCGGAAAAATTTGAAAATAAGGGGCCCTGATGGAAAGGGCTTAGAGTTCGCTGATTCGTCTTGCCGTGGTAATTGCCACCAAAAACACCGTTTTGAGGGTAATTAGTTTCAAAGAACAGGATTCTAGTGGTTCAAAAGGTTCTTTTGTAAGAGCCTGTAAAACCAAAGAGAGGTTCCAAACTGGAAGGGAAGAGGTTCTAACTGGCCTCTGTCTACTTAGACCCTTGAAGAACCTTGCTATCCAAGGGTCTAACGCTAGTTGTTTTTCTAGAAAAACGCTCAACGCAGAAACTTGTCCTTTCAATGTGCTAAGTGCTAAACCTTTGTCTGCACCTGACTGTAGGAATTCTAGCACTGCCACTAAACTATGAACGTCAAAGGAGCCTTCTGAGCACCATGTTAAAACGTCTCCACACCTTACAATAGATGTTTTGAGTTTCTACTTTCCTACAATTTAGGAGAGTCTTAATTAGACGCTCAGAAAAACCCCTGCCCCTCAACAATGACTCCTCAGAAGCCAGGCTGCCAGGTTCCACCTGTCTACCTGAGGGCAGCAGATTGGACCCTGAGAAAGAAGGTCGGTCTGGGCCGGAAGGATCCAAGGAGGTTCTATTGCCAGGTTCTTTAGAATGGAGAACCACGGTCTCCTGGGCCAATAAGGAGCGATCAAGATGAGGATCGTATTCTCCCCTTGCAACTTCCTCAATACTGCCGGAATCAGGACCGGAGGGGGGAAGGCATAGCACCTTGAAAATGCCCAAGTCTGGGCGAGTGCGTCTATTCCCAGCGCTCCGTCCCATCTGTTTAGGGAGAAGAAAAGACTTGTCTTGGTATTGTGTTTCGAGGCAAAGAGGTCTATGCATGGTGTTCCCCATCTCTGAACAATCATGTTGAATACCTCCTGCTTTAAGATCCAATCGCCTTCCCTCAGAGTTGTTCTGCTGAGGAAGTCCGCTGTCTGGTTCTGATCTCCCTTCAAGTGGGTTGCAGACAGGGACAATACATTGAGTTCGGCCCACTTCAGGATGGCTTCTGCCAGAAGCCATAGGGAGCAACTTCTTGTACCCCCCTGCCTGTTGATGTAGGCTACTGTTGGGGAATTGTCCGAACGGATTCTCACATGTTGTCCCTGAAGTTCCCCCTGAAAGGCTCTGAGCGCTAGTTCTACTGCTCTCAGCTCCCTCCAGTTGGAGGATCTTAGAGCGTCCTCTTTCCTCCAGGTCCCTTGGACCCACTTGGGACCCAAGTGTGCTCCCCAACCTGAACCGCTGGCATCGGTTGTGACTGTCTTGGTCACTGGCAGGATCCACTCGAGACCCTGGGACAGATTTTCTCCCTTTCTCCACCACCAGAGTGACCTTTTGACCTGATTTGGGATGGAGATTAAGGCATCCAAAGAGGTCTGACTGTGGTCCCAAACCTTCAGAATAAATAACTGAAGAGGACGAAAGGGCAGTCCCGCCCAATGTACTGCCGGAAGTGTGGATGTTAGTAATCCCAATCCTGACATGGCCTCCCTGACTGAAACCTGACTGTTGCTCTGCAACCGTAACATGGTCTTGTCCACCTTTAGGACCTTTTCTGAGGGAAGAAAGACCCTTTGGATCGTTGAGTCCACCACATAACCCAGGAAGGTGACTCTCTGGGCTGGGACTAAACTGGACTTTTCTAGGTTCAGAAGCCATCCCAATTTCTCCAGGATGTCTCTTGCTACCTGAAGATCCTGAACCAATTGTTCCGCTGAGGGTGCAAACAGGAGAAGATCGTCTAGATATGCGACTATCGAAAGACCTTTGAGTCGCAGAAAGGCCAGAACTTCTACCATCACTTTTGTGAAGATTCGGGGGCAAGACGATAGCCTAAAGGGGAGAGCTTTGAACTGCCAATGCAGTACCCGATTCCCAGTCCTTACGGCTAGCCTCAGATATTTTTGATGATCCTCGGCTATGGGAATATGCAGATACGCATCCTTTAGATCGATCGATGCCATGAAGCAGTTTGGCGGGAGTAACGCTCTGACCGAATAGATCGAATCCATTCTGAATCTCCTGTACTTGACGGAGACATTCAGAGGCTTCAAATTCAGAATGAGCCTGAATTTCCCTGATGGCTTGCGGACCACAAAAATGTGGGAGTAAAAGCCTCTGCTTGTCTCCGGACCTGGCACCTGGACAATCACCTCCTGCTCTTCCAATTCCTGTAAAGAGGATAGAAGAGCGGAGGCTTTTTCCCCGCATATTGGTAGGTTGGTAATCAAAAACCTGAGAGGTGGGGGATTTGAGAACTCCAACCTGTAGCCCCGTCTGATGATCCCCAAAACAAATTGGTTTGAGGTGATCACCTCCCACTGTGGGAGGAAGGCCCCCAACCTTCCTCCCACTGTTACCGTGTCACTGGGCCTTTTTGGGCTGTTCAGGAGGGCGAAAAATCGCCGCCCCACGCCCTTTCCCCTTAGGTCCCCAAACTTTCTTTTGTTGACCTGTTTTAGGGGTCTCAGATTTCCTAGGAAACTGAAATTTTCCTTTTTGCCTGTTGCCCAAATTTCCTTTTAATGGGAAAAGCTTTCTTTTTATCAGCCGTCCTATCCAGGACGGCTTCCAGACCAGGCCCAAATAATAAATCTCCGGTAAGCGGTATGCCACAGAGTTTTATCTTAGACGCACTGTCCCCCTGCCATGTCTTAAGCCACAAGGCTCTCCTGGCTGAATTGGTCAGGGCTGAAGATCTGGCGGACATGCGTACTGATTCGGCCGAGGCATCTGCCAGATAGGCCACCCCTTTAAGGAGCGTGGGAAAAGAAGCAAGGATAACATCCTTTGCTGTATTAGCTTCGATATGCGCCTTGATTTGCGTGAGCCAAAACTCCATATTACGGGCCACTACCGTGGCTGCCATGGCGGGTTTGAGATTTGTCTGTGATGATTCCCAGGACTTTTTCAAAAGGGAATCCATCCTCTTATCCATGGGGTCAGAGAGTACCCCCATATCCTCGAAGGCCAGATCTGTATTTCTGGATACCTGAGAAAATGCTGCGTCTAGTTTTGGAGTTTTATTCCAAACTAAACTATCTTCACCTGCAAAAGGAAACCTCCTTTTTAGTGCATTAGAGAAAAAAGGTTTCCTCTCTGGGTCTTGCCATTCTTTTTTAATGGCATTGACCAACACATCATGGACTGGAAAAACTTTCTTTTTCTGTTCCTCCAGACCCCTATACATTTGGTCATGTAATGACAAAACTTTCTTTTCCTCCTGGATACCTAGAGTGGTGTGGATGGCATCTAAAAGCTCCTCCACATCCTCTAGAGAAATTTTGTACCTTGAGGCTTTGGAGGACTCCCCGTCCAGCCCCTCTATATCTGATTCCTCCTGGGAATCAGAAATGGCGCTACCCGCTTCTTCCTCAATGTCCTCCGCTAGACCCTCCGGTTTCTCGCCACTACTAGGGAGAAAATCCGTGGGATTAGGTGAAACAACCTGCTGTGCTGGTGGGACACTGCTTTGGGGCTGGGGCAGTTGAAAAGAGGAAAAAAGAGCTTGAAAGGACTGAAAGGTGCTAGAAAGCTCCTTAACTGACGCCGCCAGCTCTGCCCCCTGTTCTGCTGTCTGTTCTCTTAAAACATCCCCAATACAACGCTTACAGAGCGTTTTCAACCAGGATTCCCCTAGTGTTGATCTGCACACAGGGCACTTCCTTTTAGAGCCATGGGCTGATTTGCTTGAGGCTTTCTGAAAAAGAGAAGCAAACAAAAGACAGCAGCACATTAGTTGGGGCCCACCAGCAATAAACACAGGGATCACCAGGAGTGCCCCCCAGGACCAACCACCACCAGGGTCCCAGAAACTCCTATCCCCACCGACCACCAGGAAGGGAAAAACACCCGTGGAGCTAACAGGGTATAGGCAGGTGAACACCACCCCAGGGTTCACTTACCTGCGGCTGGCTGGCGCTTTCCTCGGATGGAGCTGTCCTCGAGACCTCTGTCTCCGACATTGCTGCTCAGCGGAGCGGTGGTCCGTTGTCTCCTTAGCTGACACCTCAGACTGGAGAGACTGCACCAGCCAGCGTGCGTGGTCCGCTTTCCTAGGCCGTGTCCGGAACCGGAAGACGCGGCCTCGTGTGGCTGTCCCGCCCCCAACCGGAACTGACCTCGCCCATCCTCCGGACCAGCGAGCTCCAAGCTGGCTGCAAAGCAGGGGGGAACTGAGGCAGCCGACAGCGCCACCCTAGGCAGAGAAAACGACGGACCTCCCAGCTTACTCTTCTCCCCAAAGAGACGCTGGGACGCACATGCGGCGCTGCAGGTGACGACTCACTAGCCGGCCTGAGCGCCAAATTCAAAAATAAAAATGTAAACTTTTTAGGCAGAAGAACTCAATCTTCTAAAAATTGCCCAATAAAGCCTCAGCTTCCCCAGCCATCGGCTCCTGGTTCCACAGCGGTGTCTCCCCACCGGAGGAAACACCATAACTGAAGGGCCAGTGGGAGGATGAGACTTAAATCTCTGATTGAAGGCGGTTTCCTGAGAGGGGAGGAGCCGGGATCTCTCTAAGGTGGCTGTCCTGAAAGACGATCCAGGGAAAGAAGTATTGAAAGATATTTACTCCCAGAAGTATAGGAATAAAAAATGTCAGTTGGTAGAAAATGGCCAACACTGTGGTGCTGGCAAGGCTGCTTTCATTTGCGGGTTCGTAATCCACAAACTGTAAAATAGGAAGGAAAGTGCCAAACCAGCATAGCGTAGCAGAGAGATAGAAAGATAGACCGCAGTGGATTGTAATGAGCTGGGTGGTAGTCCTTGGTGGAGAAGAAATCCGGCTGTGGTGGGGAGCAAGATGAACATGGAGTCAGGCGTCAGGCTGCCCTGTGTGACTGTGATTGTATATCCAGAAATCACTGCTGTGTGAGACTGCTGTGTGAGACAATTGGGACGCGTTTCGGACGCTTAACCACACCTCCATCAGCCTGGCTCATTACAATCCACTGTTATCCTCTTTCCCCCTCACCAGCTTGTGTGTTCCATTTGTTTTACATGTATTTTACTTAAGAAATTGTGCTACACTATGCCAGTTTGGCGCTTTCTTCCCTTTTAGTTCTAAAATGTGCCACTGTGAATGCACCAAATGTAAAAGTGGAGCCAATTAAGACCAACTCTCTTGAAAAACGGTCTCAGACAGATTTTTCATAAGTGCCCTTGCATGCAGTCTAAAAGTGGCGCAGCATGAGCCAAATTCAAGTACAAAGTTCTAGACAGGTATATGAATTTGGCACGTTCATCCCTATTTTTTAGAATGCAAGAGACACTTCTGCAAAATCTGCCTGCACCAGTCTATATGAATTCCAGGGGCTGATTTCTAAAACTGGTAATAAAACACAGAAGTGTGATCAACTGAAACAGAACATGGAGACCCTGTCCAATTTCTAGGTCACTAGACATGGACATGCATCATTTAATGTCAGTCAATTTGCTACTGCTGCATTAGGTACAACTACATGAGGCTGGGTTATCCCTACTTTATCAATGTCAAATATTCAGGTATTCTTGGTTTATATCATGTCACATCATGAATCATGCTATAAGAAGCTGCAGTCTTGTATAAGTACACCAGTTAAGTTGAACAGGAAAAATAAACATATTTCGGAAATGCTACGGAGTAGTTATAATATACTTCAGATTATGTCAGAGGATACAGGGTTGTCAGTCGCGCTGTTAATTTCAGTTGCAATGATGTTCTTCACAAAATCAATGGTATCATTCACCACACCATGTACCTAGGGACACATATTAATCAGGCAGTCAGTCATGAAAAAAATACAAATTGCATCTCGTTACCAAAGGGTTAAAACCATTTTTAGCTGTATATCCCACTGGGGAGATTTCCCCCTTCACTTCATAGGCATATAAGGAAGTAAGAAGAAATCTCTTCAAAAGTGAAAAAAAAAATCCCCTTTAGCCAGTTGCTACTGCAAGAATTGTCCCCATTAAAAGATTTCTCCTGTCCCAGTGACAACTCAAAATGTTGTATGCTCCCTCACTTTCAGTCCCGGTGACAATAGAGTGCGCAAATCTTCCCAGGGGGGACACAGAAAAATAAATAAAATAAAAAATCCAAAAGGTTTGATAACCCTCTACACATCCAGCTTAACACAGCAGGTAAAAGTGAATTTTATTCATGCAAGATGAAGAGAAGCTTTTTCTTTGTCACAAATACAATTTCCAGAATCTAGTTGGTGTAACAAGAAAGTAACATTTGCACATTAGAATGCATACCTGTGGGCAGCAACGCAGTGTGTATGCATCTTGGACTTGGTCACAAAACCTGTGACTCTCTGAAAGAAAAAAAAAAGGAAGAAGAGGGAAGGAGAACACAAAAACAAACCATAAGTCCACAACCTCTGCATGTCAATACTGAGATTTAAAATTGCTATCTACTTTTCCAGTAAAAGAATATTCACATTATATCAAGATTACATCTATTATTTTATGACAGTGAGTCAATGACCATATTCTGGTAGTAAATTGCTCTGGATAAGCACTCTTATGAATTCATCAGCCATCTTTTTTGATACAAATAACAAAAATAAAACAAACTTTAGGCTGGATTCACACTTGTGCGGTGCAAATTCCAGCTCTCTTATCTCTGCAAAAAGATAAGAGAGCTGTTCAGCAGATCATCTCCGTTTTAGCTGCAAATTTGGTGACCTGATAGAGAGGAGGGGGAGGGGGAGGAAGTGTATCGAGGAGAAGAAGGAGAGAAATCCTGTTGAGAACTGAACACATCTGTAAATCAGATGCGTGCCCACAGAAGATAATGCGCCTGAATTTGCACCTGAGCCGCACCTCAATGCCTAGAAAATGCACACTTTTTTGGGCAATGCGCAGTGCTAATGCATTGCACATATGTGAACCAGACTCATAAAAATCAATGTATTTTATAATGTTATGCGAATTGGATGCGGTTTAAGCCGCAACCATTTCGCATAGGTGTGAACGGGGCCTCAATGTTCATACATGAACTATTTTTCAGAAAATTAAATGAATAATCAAATATTGGTTATCGTAATGATCATAAGTGAATGATCATATAGTATAAGACGTTTAACATCTCAATTTAAAAAGGTGATAAGTTGTTTCAACTTCAAACATTAGCAGTGTAAATTGTCTAGCGCGTGCTCATCTGAGCTTGCCATCTTTTTGTTTGCTGGAGCTCTGACCAAATGGAACTGGACTAGTGGTAAATGTCTTCTATTCATCTGTACACTCTACTCTGCTGGACTATCTGACATTGCTCTATCATTTCTGTAAACGTGGTAAAGGTTCAATTGAAAATGGTGGATGATCAGAGGTTGATTAAAGGTGATTTTTACCCCAATTTGTGGTGAGTGCATCCCCAAAGGGGAAACCCCCTCACGCTGTGAAGCTTTTCTGGTGGAAGGTGTTTGGCTTAAGATCAATATAACACAAATCACTATTCAACCTGGTCTCACTACCAGTTCCCTCATATGAACAATATATGAAATCTTGTTTTTGGCAAAGCGCCGCTGCAATATTTTTAAGGACTCTTATTGAGGACTTTTCATATTGTCTTTTATAAATCATTTGTTATGGTTACATTTCTCAAAAACATCTGCTAAAAATGGTTTTCCAGAAAACATTTGGAATTGTCTATACAGTATGTTCCAGATTACTTTTGAATACTAGAAAACAGAATTTGACTAGTTCACATAGCACAAAATTTCTTTATAAAAATGATTATAGGAGGGATACTGCATAAAGAGGAACATAGAAGATTACCAGCAATCTCTGATGGATGATGATCAGAATCCAGAAGTGATCTAAATCGAAAGGCCACCTCCACTTGTCCAGGATGAGGTCGTAGTGCATGGATATCTACAACAAAATAAATTACACTTTACTTAATGCTTTACAATTTTCATCATTACCAAATCAATTTATTTTAGACAACAAAAAAATATATTTCTTGCAATGAAAAAGAGAAAATCCCTAGTTCCCTGCCAAAGCAGTCCAGTGAATATGGTCTCTGGCTACTACAGAGTCTATTGTATTTAAATCAATGTTTTAAACAGAAAACATTCAGACCGATTACCTAATCCCATCCACATTAATATCTAAATAAATACAGTTCTCTTTTAGGTTGTTTGGAATTTACTGTAGCAAATATTTTTGTGAATTTGTTTTCTACAATGACCTTAACCTACCTGGCGGTATGATTATGTCAGATTTCCGATGCTCAAAGCGGTACATTGTTTCACATGGAAATATGGCGTTTTATATTGTAGGCCTGTAATTCTTAGGAATAGCTCACTTAAATCTGTCCAAACAAGGGGTCTAGTAGACATCCCAGGTATGATAAAATTATAATAAATAATAAAATGTATTCAATAATGTAATAAAAAAAAAAAAAAACACAGAAATGTTCTCAGTTGCAAAATTGTAGCGGTCATTACTTTCAGTGTTTGATAACAAATATCCCCACTAAATCAGTATCGCTCAATTCTGCAAGTGATTCTAAATTTATTATAACGGTTTTCTAGCTAGTCTAAAACAAATTTTGATGTATAAAAGGGACACTTTTTGGTTGCTATGGACATTCTTATGTTTCCAGGCAGAAAGAACAGTGATTATATATTTTATATCATATATATATATATATTGCATGTAGGTCACTGGACAAAGCATTAGGGACAAAAGAGATGTGAAATAACTTGATACAATATTGTAATCTGTAAGATTACAGTGTAATTTTTGTGTTATGAGTTTCTGAATTTTGTGCAGGGCTGCGTCCCCGTGCGTCCCAACACTCACAGGGAACAGGGACCGCCACTGGGATAGAGCGAGTGGAGGACACAGGTTACATCCTATCCATCTACAGTGCCTTGAAAAAAGTATTCATATTCCTTGAAATGTTCATTTTGTCATGCTACAACCAAAACTTAAATTCTCAATTGGATTTAGGTCTGGACTTTGACTGGGCCCTTCTAACACATGAATATGCTTAACCATTCTATTGTAGCTCTGGCTGTATGTTTAGGGTCAATGTCTAAGATTGCCCCGTATCTTTCTCTATTTTTGGATGATGGATTGAACAGTGCTCCATGAGATGGTCGAAGATTGGGATATTTTTTTTTTCTTCTTACCCCGCTTTAAACTTCTCCACAACTTTATCCCTTATCGGTCGGTGTGTTCCTTTGCCTCAATGATGCTGTTTGTTCACAAAAGTTCTCTAACAAACCTCTGAGGGCTTGACAGAACAGCTGTATTTATACTGAGCTTAAATTACACAGGTGGGCTCCATTTACTAATTAGGCGACTTCTGAAGGCAATTGGTTCCACTAGATTTTATTTAGGAATATCAGTTAAAGGGGGCTGAATACAAAATGCTCACCATACTTTTCAGATATTTATTTGTAAACCATTTATCATTTTCCTTCCACTTCACAATAATGTGTCACTTTCTGTTGGTTCATCACATAAAATCCCACTAAAATGCATTTACAGTTTGTTTTTTGTTGTAACATGACAAAATTTGGAATATTTCAAAAGGGTATTGAAAAATTTCATCAAGGCACTGCATCCATCTATGCGCCGTCTAAACAATGTTCTACCAAAATTAATGGGTTTTCTTTGTTCTAGTATTTTAACCTTTTTATACATATATGCTATATATTGGTGAATACTGGTGTATGTGTGTATAATCTGTTGAGCAGCTGACAGAAACAAGGTTTCAAAATAAGTATTACTGTCCTCCATCACCAGATTGTTGGAGTCCAAACTGCATTATAAAAACTTTAGGAGAATATAGTAGTTTAACTTTTTTTGTCACACATGATTTACCAGTGTCAAAGGCTTTTGTGGTTCCTTTCAAGACCTCCAATGTTAGAGCAGCAACAATATCTGCTTGCTTGGCAATTGCATTGGCTCTCTCCACGGCCTCACACCCCAGAGATGTGATCATCTGCGTCCCATTAATAAGAGCTAAACCCTGCAAGCATTAAGCAAAACAGCAGATAAAAAAAAAGGCTAAGGAAGACATTAATTGATAGGCATTTCTCCTTGTAAAACAAGCTATAACAAAAACAGAAAGAACACCAATAGTTTGAAATGAACCAGTCTCACAATTTAGATCCTAAAAATAAATTGACTATGTCACCTAGATATGTATACACAGGTTGCAATTTAAAAATTATAAAAACACTCAAGAATTAGTCATGGATTACTGTAAATCTTATTATAGCAGAAATTCTTAAAATTGTACCCCTTAACTCCCCCAAAGGATAATTTTAAGGTTTCTCAAAGGATGCTTGATGTGGAAAATGTGAAGGCCTACTATTGCTGACTATCTCCTGTAAATACTAGTTCCTTTGTGTCATCGTCTGGCTTAAATTCCTGAGTTATTGACCCAAGAAAAATATATTGATGTTCTCACTTTACCAACAAGGAATTAGCAATTTTAGAGAGAGGTCAGCAATTATAGCCAAGGTAACCTTCCCATGAGCAGACTCTTTTTTTTCCTAGCTTCCCATCAGATCAGCAATATTCAGGCTTAGGTCTCGTACATACACACACACACAGTTTTCTCGGCCAGAAACAGCAAGAAAACTGCTGGCAGAGCTTTCTTGCCAAGTAAACAATGCATGTGTATGAGGCTTTGAGGCTTCCCGTTGAGAAAACTGACCAGAATCTACACGAGAAAAATAGAGAACCTGCTCTCTATTTTCTCGTCATGATTCTCGGCAGTGTTTTCCTGCCAACAAAACCCGAGCGTGTGTATACTTACCTCTCTCCATGGAAACATGCGCATGCTCGAAATGACTGACGCATGCACGGTAGCTTCCAAAGCATAGGTAGGGTGAAGCAAGATGGCGGCAACGGCATTGAATGTGACGAGCGCGTGCTTGTCGTAGTCGATGATGTCACCGCGTTCGTGCCATTCAAAAGAACAGCGATTCTTTTGAATCGTACGTGTGTACACTCGGCCGGCAAAAAAATCTTGCCAGGAATCTCGTCAGGAAAAACTATGTCCCCCCCGACGAGAATCCCGGCCGTGTGTACAGGGCTTTACTCCTATTAGTCAAGTATTTAGGTGAGTGAAATTTTGTATTATTGAACCAAAGGCCAATCCAATTATATACTCTTAAGGAGAACTGCTCCTATGGGGCCAAACCAGCAAGGAGTTGCTTCTTTCCTGATCAACCATATCCTGCAGTTTTTCAGCTAGAAAGGAGGCAATGTGATATGAGCAGGAAAATATTCCTATGATGTGACATGGTCTATACAAGGCGTGTTAGACTGACAGGTAAAAAAAAGTTGAACTCCCCTTTAAGGGATACTATACTATTTATTGCATCTCTATGCCTACCTGATAGTTAAGGAAAAAGGAACTATAAGGGCAGGGATCTTCAAACTACGGCCCTCCAGCTGTTTGGGAACTACAAGTCCCATGAGGCATTGTAAAACTCTGACATTCACAGACTTGACTAGGCATGATGGGAATTGTAGTTCATGAACAACTGGAGGACCATAGTTTGAGTACCCCTGTGTTAGGGGGTCCTTGAAAAGTCAAATGGGCCATCACTGTTATAGAGGTACCCATACATGCAGCTCTTTCACTCTCAGGGTGTATGGTTGCTTTTCTGTGAGAAGCAAACACAAGATCTAGATCTCTAAACTATTAGGTCACTATGAATATGGGGCAGCTTGAAACATCACGAAAAGCTCCGCATATTATAAGCATAATATAATAGCCCCATGTGCATACAATATCAATTTGCAATAAAAAAAAACATATGGAGAAAAAACTATGAAAGCTAAAATTATGTACGTGTAAACAATTACCTCTTTAGGTTTCAGTGAAACTGGTCTTAGTCCATGTGCCTCAAGAACCTGCATTTAAAGACATACTCTGTTTATACAAATGTTCACAAACACTCCAGTCACCAAATAATAATCACATAGGGAACTTTGTCCCCCATGTAATGAAAAACAGATTAAAATAAATATAGCACTTACTATTCCCCCCAAAAAGGTTTTGAAGCCCCCATGCCCACATGTATGAATGTAAAATGTATGCATCAGTAGTGCCTACACGAAAACATTGATTGCACTACACATGCAACATATTGCCTCGCACGCTTGAAAGCAATAATTCTATCATCAAAAGCTTTTAAAGTGTCACCTATGGAAAATATAGGGTACTGAAGTTTGATGAACTCTGGGAACAAGAAAGAAGAAGAAAG
Organism: Rana temporaria; assembly: GCF_905171775.1. NCBI lineage: Eukaryota > Metazoa > Chordata > Amphibia > Anura > Ranidae > Rana > Rana temporaria. The sequence continues at coordinate 198,465,530 of NC_053491.1, read as the reverse complement.
AAAGAAGCATCAGTGTACTATCTTTCCTACCTAAGAGAAGGCGCAACAAAATCTTGTCATATTAACCTAAAAGTATTTTTTATAGGTCACCAATAGAGGATATAGCCATCCACAAGAGGATTTATATACCCCTTAAAGGGGAAGGCGCATGGTGACCTGTGTTAGGTCCAGAGGGGAGGGAGCGCATATGAAGGTGGCGGGACACTGAAGGCGTTTGCATGCTAGCACAGTACCTACGTATTCCCTTTGATCCTTTGGACTGTATTTTTTCATGCCACATATGATACCAGCTGATACGCAAGATATTCTTCACTTATAGACACGAATATCACAGTGGTGGCTTATTGCATTTGTTTATCACCATTATGTTTTTTTGTTTAAAGTGGCATTGTTGAATTGCTTTCCCTGTTTATTTTCATCTTCTCATACTGAGTTGTTCTCTATAATAGAGGATTCACAGAGTATTGAGAAAAAAATTTTCCCATGTTTATGCCCAAATTAGTGGAGCGCTATACCGTCACTAGTAATAATTTTTCACTTTTTAGGAACATTTTGGGGTGTTCAGCAGCAAACCCTCAGGCCACGTACACACGATCGGTCAAAACCGATGAAAACGGACTGAAGGACCATTTCATCGGTTAACCGATGAAGCTGACTGATGGTCAAACCTGCCTACACACCATCGGTTAAAAAAACGATTGTGTCAGAACGCGGTGACGTAAAACACACGACGTGCTGAAAAAAAACTAAGTTCAATGCTTCCAAGCATGCGTCGACTTCATTCTGAGCATGCGCGGCTTTTTGACCAATGCTTTTGCATAATAACGATCGGTTTTGACCTATCGGTTAGGCGTACATCGGTTCAATTTTAAAGCAAGTTCTCTTTTTTTTGGACCGAAGGATAACTGACCGATGAGGCCCACACACGATCGGTTTGGACCGATGAAACGGTCCTTCAGTCCGTTTTCATCGGTTTTGACCGATCGTGTGTACGCGGCCTCACACATTTAATTCGTTATATAATAGATATTATTTCACACATAGTAGCGTAGGGGGATCAGGCTTTTTTTGGATTTTTTTTTTACTTCTGAGATAAATTTGACCTGCTTCAAGCAGGTTATGCATTCCCGTTCATTAGTTTGGGAATGCAAAACCTGTCTGTGTAAACAAAAAAGTGCATCACATTAGGTCCCAAGTATAAAGGGTCTCAGAGTTTGTGAATTTTGAGGCTTGGGGGCTGCTGCTTCTTAGCCTGATGTACTGGGCACTGGTCTATAAGCATCTTCTAGTAGTCAAAAAATCCTAAACAGAACCCAATTAACTCAAGCTTACCGATATTCCTAAATTTTTCCTAACTGTAGCTCTATCTCAAGGACAACCCTGGTACTAGCACTCCTACAACCTAAAAAAATTGTCATGCAAAGACAGTGAATTAATTGCTTTCACTGTAGGAGGACTCAGCTAATTAGCTTCTGTATGACTTCTGGTACCCAGAAAAGGCAAGTATCAGCCTGGCCACCGGAGACATTAGAACCTCCAAGCTGTGATGGGGAGCAGTATTGACGGGGTGGGGGGGGGGCGAGGTACGCTTTTAAAAACGGAGTTGGGGTGGAAAAACTGATTTTCTTGGCTCCCAAAATGTAAAACAAAAATGTAAACAACATGGAAAAAAAAACACACAAACTAAAAAAACGGTTCACTCTCTGTACTACAATACCCCAGAAGCCTTGCAGAATTGATAAAAGAAGAATCAAGTTGCAAATATATCAGGAGCAGTTGCGAAGTCTTACATATTTAGCATCAGCCCAGCCGCTCTTTGGTGACCACATCTTGCCTTCTCCTATTAAGCCCAAAGCAAGATGTGAAAGGGGGGCAAGGTCTCCACTAGCTCCAACGGTTCCCTTCTCTGGAATGTAGGGCAAGCAACAAGCTGAAAAACAGAAGGAAGCATTTAGCCAACAAAACATCTACTGAAATCAGTTAACCTATGGGTCATGGCTAAAATATTTTAATAAACACAACACACTATGAATGGGACAGTTACCACAAGATGCACATTACCACCAAAATTCTCAATTAACTTTACTTTGATATGCATTTTAGTATAAACCTACAGTCATATACCCAAAGCTCCATCTATACCGATATCACATCTTGCTTTCTTACTTAGACTATTTAATCAATATTATTGACTACACGGAAAATGGATTTTAGAATTACAGACACTATGGGGTTGATTTACTAAAACTGGAGAGTGCAAAATCTGGTGCAGCTCTGCAAAGAAACCAATCCCCTTCCAGGTTTTTTTTTGTCCAACTTAACTGACAAGCTGAAGTTAGGAGCATGTTGGCTACCATGCACAGCTGCACCAGATTTTGCACTCTCCAGTTTTAGCAAATCAATCCCTATTAATTGTAATATACAGTTGTGCTCATAAGTTTACATACCCTGGCAGAATTTATGATTTCTTGGCCAATTTTTCAGAGAATATGAATAACACAAAAACTTTTTTAATTCATGGTTAATGTTTGGCTGAAGTAATTTATTATCAACTGTGTTTACTCTTTTTAAATCATAATTACAACAGAAACTACCCAAATGACCCTGATCAATCGCCCTTGGGGCGGGCCCGGTTTGGGTGGGGGGGGGGTGGAGGGTGAGTGGGGCCTAGGGGTCTTTATCGAGATTGTTTGGAGGAGGAGGCCTACGGCCCTGAGATGTTAATTAAGGGGTTCTAGCCGGCGGATATATTACAGGCCTGTTGTTTTGGCAGCTGGGCTGGACCCCGACCTTGCCTCTACCTTCTGATGCTAAGTTTGATGATGTACCCCCCCTTTTTTTCTCCCCATTTCTAATATATGTTGTTATTATTCCTTGAATGTCCTTCTGTATTTGTTTGTAATGCTTTGGCCCATGTTGGGCACTAATAAAAATTATATATTTGAAAAAATAAAAATAAAAGTGACCCTGATCAAAAGTCTACATTCCCCAACTCCTGATACCGTGTATTGCCCCCTTTAGGATCAATGACAGCTTGAAGTCTTTTCTGGTATTTGTGGATGAGGCTCTTTATCTTCTCAGATGGTAAAGCTGCCCATTCCTCTTGAAATTAAGCCTCCAATTCCTGTAAATTCGTGGGGGGGGGGGGGGGGGGGGGCGTCTTGCATGAACTGTACATTTGAGATCTCCCCAGAGTGGCTCAATGATATTGAGGTCAGGAGACTGAGATGGCCACTCCAGAACCTTTACTTTATTCTGCTGTAGCCAATGGCAGGTCGACTTGGCCTTGTGTTTTGGACCATTGTCATGTTGGAATATCCAAGTACGTCCCATGCGCTGCTTCCTGGCTGATGAATACAAATGTTCCTACCTGGTATTCCAATAATATAGATGTATATGCTTGTGCAGTGACTTTTTAGGTTGTATGGTGTAAGAATTGCAGGCCTGGAACCTGCACCTTGAAAAACAAGTCAGCAAAAACAGCTCTCATATTTCTGTCCTGGCATGGACCTCCTAACCTGAACTCAAAGAACAGATACCTCTCCATTCCAACCACTGCAATGGTGTCCTTTACCTTATTTAAAATTAATGAGATTTTTTAAAAATAAACAGGATAAGGATATTTCAGACTTACCATTAAAAGCTTCTATAGCTTGTTGTAGAGTTTCAAGTGAAATGCCACTATACCCTTTGGCCAAGACATTGATCCTTAAAGCCAAAAGCATGCGGGTACGATCTGGACTTAGAGGCTTTCCAACACCTGTCATAACGCAAAACAACTTTACTTTCAGGTACAAGAAAAACCAAACAAACACACACACACACACACACACACACTTTAATATTTTTAGACAAGTAATTTTAATAGACAAGACAGTCACCTGCAGAATGGGATCGCACAAGATTGACTTGAAGATCCCTAAATCAGAGAAAAAAGAAAAATGCATGTATACCATGGTCTCCAGTTGTTGAAACTGTTCTGGCTGTTATAGAAAACTTATATACACAAAAACACACCGATCTAAAAAGGACAATTAAAGAACACCAATACATAAAGGCTTATAGTAGAAGTCCACCCTAAAACTAAAATCCCTGCATCTTTAGACATGCATGAACACTAACCTATCTAGCCTTGTAAAGAATAACTATCAGTATACATACATTTTTTGAAGCCAATACGACCCGATCTCCAGCGGCGGAAGCTATACAGAGGACACAGCCGACAATGGCTGTGAAATGAATGGGGAGTGACATCACCCATAGACTTACTATGGGGCTTCCGTTGTCGGACATGTCCTCTGCACCCACCTCCACAGCAAAGCCGTGACTGACAGCTCTTTGTGGAATCGGGTCGGAGCGGCTTTAAAAAAAAAAAAAAAAAAGTGTATGTATACCGATTTTTTTTCCATGTGTTGCGCTATATAAGTTTTCATTCATTCATTCATTCATTCTGTGAATAGACCCCAATAGCAGAAGATTACATTATACACACAGCTCAGAGGAGGAACGACCCCTTCCCCCTAAGAGATACAGACCTAAATAGAATTCCAGAACATAGAAAGTCAACAAGGGAATGGGCAGTGCTTTTCTTTACTATTAGAATTTTTTTTTTTTTTTTTCAAGTTTATAAATTGGATTTGGTGGATCATTTTTCATTACTCATTTCATTTTACATTTAAAAACATTAAACAGCAGTTTCCACTGCTCTAACCAATCTTCCAGCAATGCCAAATATTTCATTTTAGGCCGGGTACACACGGACAAACATGTATGGTGAAAGCGGTCCGTCGGACCGTTTTCACCATACATGTCTGCCAGAGGGCTTCTGTACGATGGTTGTACACACCATCGTACAGAAGTCCGCGCGTAAACAATACGCGGGGCGTGTCCGCGGTGTCGCCGCGTCGATGACGCGGTGTCGCCGCGACAATGACGCGGCGACGTGGGCGGCCCGCCTTTAAAATGCTTCCACGCATGCGTCGAAGTCATTCGACGCATGCGAGGCACGGCGGGCGGCTGGACATGTACGGTAGGTCTGTACTGACGACCGTACATGTCCGAGCGGGCTGAATTCCAGCGGGCTGTTTTAAAACAAGTCCAGGAATATTTGTCTGCTGGGAAAAGGCCCGGCGGGCAAATGTTTGCTGGAATTCGGCCCGCTCGCGCCCACACACGAGCAAACATGTCTGCTGAAACTGGCCTGCGGGCCAGTTTCAGCAGACATGTTTGCTCGTGAGTATGGGGCCTTACAGTTACTTCCAGGGATATTAACCCAATTCAAACATCTTTGTATCAGCAAAAAGATATACCTTACACACCAAACCTTTAGCTACATTGTTTACAAAGACATCAAATAGAACAGGACCTAGTACAGAGCCTTGTGGTACACCACTAGTAACTGATCTCTGTTTTGACTGAACCCCATTTACACCAACACTCTGGTATCTATCCTTGAGCCAACTGCATATCCATACCCAACCCAAGGGTTAAGGCCTAGACTCCTAGCTTGTACAACGTTTGCATTAGATCATTATGTGGAAACTGTATCAAAAGCTTTGCTGAATTCCCCCTAAAATATCACTAGCCACAAAATTGGTATCTATATGGTATAGATGTCCCTCTGTCCTACATGACTCCAACCACTATATACCAGATAAATGTTGGCAATGTCATACCGCTAAAGGAAACATGCTCCATATTTGGTGGGATTGCCTCCATGTGCGCACGTTCTGTAAACATGTTTTTGTAAATATTTTATTATACCTTTTCATGTGGCAACACTGAAGAAATTACACTTTGCTACAATGTAAAGTAGTGAGTGTAGTACAGCTTGTATAACAGTGTCAATTTCCTCAAACTTAAAACACACAGCTATTATTGTCTAAACCGCTGGCAACAAACGTGATTACACCCCTAAGTTGAAAAGTCCAAATTGGGCCCAATTAGCCATTTTCCCTCCCCGGTGTCATGTGACTTGTTAGTGTTACAAGTTCTCAGGTGTGAATGGGAGCAGGTGTGTTAAATTTAGTGTTAACGCTCTTATGCCGCATACACACGATCGGTTCGTCTGATGAAAACGGTCTGATGGACCGTTTTCATCAGACAAACCAATCGTGTGTGGGCCCCATCGGTTTTTATCCGTTGGTGAAAAAACTAGGAACTTGTTTTAAAATTATCTGATGTTTAAAAAAACGATAGAAAAAAAACGATCGTCTGTGGGCACGTCCATCGGTTAAAAATCCACGCATGCTCAGAATCAAGTCGACGCATTCTCGAAAGCATTGAACTTTTTTTCTCAGCACGTCGTGTTTTACGTCACCGCGTTCTGACACAATAGTTTTTTTAACTAATGGTGTGTAGGCAAGACTGATGAAAGTCAGCTTCATCGGATATCTGATGAAAAAAATCCATCAGACCGTTTTCATCGGATGAACCGATCGTGTGTACAGGGCATTACTCTCTCATACTGGTCACTGAAACTTTAACATGGCACCTCATGGCAAAGAACTCTGAGGATCTGAGAAAAAGAATTGTTGCTCTACATAAAGATGGCCTAGGCTATAAGATTGCCAAGACCAGGCATGTCACCAGACCTAAACCATATTGAGCATCTGTGGAGCATCGTCAAATGCAAGGTGGAGGAGCGCAAGGTCTCCAACATCCACCAACTCAGTGATGTTGTCATGGAGGAGTGGAAAAGGACTCCAGTGGCAACCTGTGAAGGTCTGGTGAACTCAATGCCCAAGAAGGTTAAGGTAGTGCTGGAAAAAAATGGAGCCCACCCAAAAAATAGACACTTTGGGCCCAATTTGGACATTTTCACTTAGGGGTGTACTCACTTTTGTTGCCAGTGGTTTAGACATCAATGGCTGTGTGTTGAGTTATTTTGAGGGGACAGCAAATTTACACCGTTATACAAGCTGCACACTCACTACTTTACATTGTAGGAAAGTGTAATTTCTTCAGTGTTGTCACATGAAAAGATAGAATAAAATATTTACAAAAATGTGAGAGAGTGTACTCACTTTTGTGAGATACTGTACTTAAAGAGGTGATCCCAAAAACAAAAAAGCAGAATTAACTAAAACCCAATTAAAGCTTTTGATCCATCTAAAAAGTTAAATAGGTACTTTATTGTACATTAGTTGAGGAATATACAGTATACCCTTGAATCACAGGAGATATACATTTCAAACATTGGTATAGGGATTTTTTTTTCTTTTTTTTTTTTTATACGTTATAAAAAAAGTGAATTTTGTCGTCTATAAAAGTTTATTTTTTTTAATAAAATAAGATTTAAAACAAAAGCTTTGTGGAAATCAAGATATGTCCACAGCACCACCCTGGTCCAAAACATTGGTAATATAGTCCATTATTAAAGTTTGTACACATAAATACCGGGCATGTTTGTTACTTACTTGAGTTGACTTACAGGGATTACTGTGCGAGCAAACTTTCCAAATCCAGTAGTGATTCCATAAACAACTGCAATGAATTGAACACAGCTTAGGTAAGGGGCTTTACATTCCAATATGACAATCAACTACCCCTATACATCCTTTGTAATAATGGTTTACCTTTCTTCTCCTGCACAATGCTTTCAATGAGAAGCCTTGACTGCATCACCCTTTGCTCAGCATCAGGAGTAAGCTTGTAAAGAACACAGACATGTTTAATTAGATAATTTGAAATATGGAAGGAGAACTCATCTTTCGGCATTTTTTTAATTGTGATTTACATACAAGAGTTTTTCTGTAAACCAGAACAATGGACTTTTTTTTCCCTTCCCTTTGGTCTGTTTTACCCTTGGTTGACACTTGTGTTTTTAGCATGATTTAACATGGTTTCCTGTGAATCTAGTTCCCATCTGTGCGTTTTTATGGAAAAGGTCAGGGACTTCCCCCAGAAGATCGCATTTTCTGTGTAATAGAATACAATGGACCCAAAACCCTGTTTTGTTTTGGGCTAATAGGAAAGTATTACGTTTCTCTTCATCAAGTCCGACTTTGATGCAACTTTACACTCTCTGGCACTCAAGTTGCACCAAAGTAGTTTCAGGAACCTTTATGTGTCCTAACCCTAACAATTACCGTTAATGCTAACGATTACCGATTACCCTAGCTCTCGTACATACGATCGGATTTCCATCAGACAAATCCGTGGAATTTTGTGCCAAGGGGGTTGGCCGTGAACTTGTTCTGCATACAGACGGCAGAACTTTTTCAGCCAACACACACAAAACTATGTGGTTTTTCATCTCTTTAGCATCACCCTTCGGGCAACTTCTGCTAATGTTGTCTTATGGTTAGCATTGGTTCGGAGCATGCGTGTTTGTACTTTGGATTTTTTTCCAGATGGACTTGTGTACATACGATCAGATAATCTGACAAGACACATTTGTTGTCCGAAAATTTGAAAGCATGCTATAAAACATTTGTTGGTGGAAATTCCGACAACAATTGTCCGATGGAGCGTACAAGTGGTCGGATTATCCGACAAAACCCTACCATCACACATTTGTTGTCGGAAAAATCCGATCGTGTGTACAAGGCTTTACTCCAACCTGTGACTTCAGGCACAAAGGTTCCGGCACTACTTTGATGCGACTTGAGTGCAGTTTTTTCCTTCTTGTATTTGTTGACTATAGAATGTGTAAAAGTGTGTCCTTTTCAAAAGAAAGTCCAACATTTTTTATATTATTTGGTACTGACTTTTTTAATTATTCTGTTAAGTTGAACAGCTTCATAATACAATTAGTTCGGGCATTGCTAGGGCTAATTCTAGGTGGTTTGTTTCTCTAAATACATTTTGTGAATAGCAAGTTTACTCTTTTGAAGAAAATCTGGGTATCATGATTGGGAGAGCATTAAATTCATAAATATATGTAGGTAGTATTGTTTTGAGTGGATTTATTCCACCTAGCGTAGATATAAGAAAAAAAAAAAAGTAAATTTCTACATTTTAGAAAAGTAAAACAAAATAGTTACCCTTATTTTATAGAGTCCTTTTCCAAGGTTAAGCAAATCCTCTGTTCTCAGGCTTTCTCCATCTATACTAATATACTGCACAAAAAGACTGTTAGTTTCAGAAAATGTTAATGGATGCAAACAGACAGACAATACACTAAACAATGTAATCAGTTAAGGCAAACATCAAATAGAAGAAAACTGATGATTACTACAATACTACTATTTCACAAAGCATTTTGTGTCAGTGGTTTTATTAAATTTTCAAAATAATGAGGGGGAATTTGAGCAGCAAGAATCTGGAACAGCTGTGCATGGTAAGCAAATTCAGTCTTTCATTTTCAAAAAACTTAAAGCAGAGTTCCGCTGATTTTTTTTTTTAAGTCGGTAGCTGCAAATACTGCAGCTGCTGACTTAAAATATGGACACTTACCTGTCCAGGGCGCCCGCAATGTCCTCACCCGAAGCCGACCCGTTCTTTCGGCTCTTGGGTGAAGGCGCCACCATCTTCGGTAAGGGAATCAGGAAGTGAAGCATTGCGGCTTTACAGCCTTGTTCCCTACTGCGCATGCGTGAGACGTGCTGCACGTCCTTACTGGTCCCTGCGTGTCTCCCAGAAGACGGGGGGGGGGGGGAGGGGCATTACATGGCATAGATTGCTGCGGAGCCCGCAGCACCCTAATACAGGTATTTGCTCCCACTTCCAGGCATAGACAGGTATCTACTCCCCACTCCCCCCTGGGGGAGGATTCCGAAAAGCGGACGTTCCATATTGGGTGGAACTCCGCTTTAAACTACAAATTCACACTGCTTGGTCAGAAAAAATAAAAATCGCAGAGCAATTCAGTGCTCTGGCCACTGTGCATAGCCAGCTTACTAGGGGACAGTGTGGTGCACGATTTAGCACACAGCACCTTTTTTCTGTTTTTGTTTTGTACCAGCTTTATTTGAAGTGTGCAAATCGTACACTTCATTCACTGCAATGTTGGGCGTTGCGCTGCCTGACATTGCATTATTCGGGCTAGTGCACTGCGTTAAAATGCAGCAGGTCTGCATTTTAGCACAGCTCTAGGCTGCATTGCAATGTGAATGGGACACATAGGAAACGTCTGTAAAACGTACGTCACTACCTGACGTATGTGTGAATTGGCCCTAACTAAACAAACTCAAAATGGAAGCTATTTGCCATGAACAGCTGCTCCAGATTTAATAAAATACATCCTAAAGTCATCTTCAAACAATGCTTGTGCTGCCTTCTTCATCTATGTTAAGCTAAACAAGCATTTTAATGCAATCGATTCAAAATGACAGCCATTTCTTGTATGGACCATAACAGTTAACCATTAACATCCATTTTAGACAATCAGTTCTATTGATTAGCAATTATTTGGCTGTGGGATGTCAAAGGTCATATGCTGCCCTTAGGCATGAAACCAAATCCAAAAAAACAATCAGCTGGATTTCATTACAGGCACTTATAGATGCTTATGCAAATTGCCCCTCAAATGCTGACTAGTAGTAGTGGGTCAAAGGAAAATGTACCCTACACATTTTTTTTTTAACATTTTTCGGCAACAGTGAAGCTAAAATGTAGACTTTATAATATATGACACCTGATATGACGAATCGCGTTGGTAGATGTGACACCAATACAGGAAGCCAGATTGTGGATTGAGACTGTGGCTGACTGGATGGTAATAACAGTGTGTTTAGACGTCTCTTTTTAACCATGTGAGAGTGTCCATTTATGTGACCTTAATAAACCCGAGTACTAAAAAGTTATTTTTACTCCACGTGTCATTGGTCTGCCTGGGTTGGGGTACTTGAGTTGGGCTGGTCACTAGAAGATTCCTGGATCCAGACACCTATATGTTTTGAGCACTTTATGACCATATCCTTATACATGGGAGGTTGATTTACTAAAGGAAAAATATACTGTAATATGAGGGAAAGCTCTGAAATTAGGGGACTCTCTGCTGGTTTCTATCATCCAATCATGAACAAACAAAAATGCATTTTTTTTATTTTCCTTGCATGTGATTGGAGTATTCTTTCCAAAGTCAAAAAGACCTCAGATCTCATATTAAAAATGTAATGTAATTTGAAAAAAAAAAATACTTCCACGATAAAAGTGATCTTACGGCGAATCAGAGACCACTTCTATCTGAAAGAGGACAGTCTGCTGTTTAAAACAATACCAGGGTTATGGCAGCTAGCTGCTGCCATAACAATGGTATTTAACGTCAAAGTAGCAATGTATAATGATGGCGGCTGGTAGTTAATGGAGCCAGAGTGAATGGACTGTTGCCTGTGTGAATGGTAACCTCTGCACAGTTTGGAGAAAGTCAGTTAAATCAGTGTCTCCTACGGGGTAGCGCTATAACTGGTTACATGACCAACAAGTGCTTTTTATATCCCAATTAAAAATCTGCCTACACAGTTCATGTCACAGGCAAACCCAGCTCTCCTAGTGGTCCAGATTATGGATTACACAGCAGAAAATGTGACTAGCTAAAAAATTTGGAGGCTCTATTGCATCAACCGATCATACATGAGCTGCGGCACCATTATGTTTAGCTATGGATTGCATACATTTTTTTCAATAATGCATTTTTTTTCCCTTCGTATACAAAGACACCCCTCAAATAAATAATGGTTTCAAACCAAAATATTTGCATAAGTGAAGAACTACAAAATAAAATATTATTATAACCACCAGTGACTTTAAGCACACTTTAAAACATAAGTATGGCCAGATTAGCTCCAAACAGTGACTGTTATAATTTACACATCATATATGCATTTACATGACATACATCCAGAGCTATAAGGCCATCGGAAAATAATCAGGAAAAAGTAAAAGCAAAAGCCCCCCCCACTTTATTTCAACTGTCCCAATGAGACAGAATATATGAGGTCAATTACTGAAGAGACCATGTGGTCATCTTATCAAGTTTGTAGATAACTTACTGTAGTAAAAGTGAAGGCTGAAAGCCTGATAAGTTTGTATATCTGGACCATTATGTTCACGCAGAAGCATAAATGTGGCAGAAGCCCAAGGGTCTCATTTACCAAAATGAGAGGTGTAATAAAAATTAGATAATCTTGGGCTTTATATACTATAGCAGAAAGTGAGGTGAAGTGCTTTGGCTGTACTTTAAACATCCAGTCATGTGTAGGTGGACAAAGATCATCTTCTTCATGTAAATCATGCGTTTAAAATGCAAATGTTTACGCCAATTTTCACTGCAGCAAAACCTCATTACATGGAGAAAATATGGACGGCCGCACACCACAAAAACCTTGAAAAGGTAGCTTTTAAAGCTCTTAGTATTAGCTATGACTAAGCACTGATAAGCCAGTGTGAAACGCGTCAGCTATACACCCCACTGCTTGCTGTGCTTTGTAGTGCCTTATTCCGTTTGTTTACCATTAAAAGCTACCTTTTCAAGGTTTTTGTGGTGTGAAGCCGTCCATATTTTCTCTTCAAGTTTTGCCTCGTGCATTGCCGGCACCCACGTTTCTGAGAGGACACTGATTGCACTCACCTGGAGCGGCAGTTCCTCCCTTCCCAAATCCTCATTACACTATACTTTAGTAACTTAGACCCTATGTATATTTTGTACCCTGCAATGTCACAGAAAGGAGATATGGTCGAGTTATAGTTTATGTAAGTAGTTCATTGCTTTATTTGCATAATATTACCGGTTAAGCTCCAAGGCCTCATGCACACTGGGCATTTAGCCGCAATGCATGAGACACAGGTGGAAGACACACAGGCGACAGCCTGGCTGGCGGCTGCTGTGACTATATGGTGCACCAAGTCCAAGGAGCACCACTGAGCACCAATCTGCATGCTTACACCTAAACTTAAATCTCTCTCCTCCCAGCATAAATCTGTTCCAGTACACATTTTCTACCCCTCCCCCCACTTAAATTTCCCCCTCCCAGCACAAATTCCCCCAAACCCCCTTTCTAGCACAAATCTTCTTCCCCCTCTCAACACAAATCCCCCTAAATCAACACTCTTAGCACCCCCTCCCCCTCAAATTTCCCCTCTTAAAACGCCTACCCCCTGCGGCCCTCAAATTCCACCTGCCAACACAAATCTCCTCCCCCAATCTCCTTGTGGCACCCCACCCCCTCCTGCCTACCCCTTGTCTCGGTCCCTTGGTGCATACTGCCCTAAAAAATGAGTACAGCTTAGTGCACCACCAACTTCCGCTGCCAGCAGCCTCCTAAAGTCTAAGATGCTGACTGCTACTGCGTCTGGACAGTGCACTGAGCTGTACCATCATCCACCCACAACTAAATGCCAGAGTATCCTGCATTGGGGCTAAATGTCCAGTGTGCATGAGGTCTAACTCTAAAGATGCAAGTGTCTATGCTGAAATATTTTTAAATACCTTGTTCCCTAAATACTTTACCTCCCATATTAACGTGTAATATTTTCCCTTATATTTTAAGACTGCATGTACATTTTACAAAGTCATACAAGCTCTCTATCCAGTCTGATTATTATATTCATTACAAATCAGGAAAAACACTCACCTTTACTGGTTCTTTATATTTGCTATATCTGTGTATTTGTTAAAGAAGGTTATTACTGACAAAATGTATATTATATTACATTACACACAATATATATATTATTAAATATATATCAAAATAAAAAGCAATATAACAATTGAATTTATCGTGGAATAAAGTTATTTCAACTGGAAAGTAACATGCTTGTTGGGGTATGTGAAAAACACAATGCCTGATTCACCCAAGAGTTGCCATACATTAAACAAATTTAACAGCATAACATATTTTCCCCCATTATCAATATCACATTCATCCTACAAAAACGATTTTACTCATTTGCCTTTTCTTCTTTGAAGTAAAATGCAGTTTCACCAACAGATATTCATCTTTCTAAACTGGATTTTTTAATTTTTTAAAACCCAAGACAATGGGCCAGATCCACATACCGCGGTGCTTCTTTACGTCCAGCGTAGTGCATCTCAGATACGCTGTAAGTTACGGCGACGTAGTGTATTTCCCGTATCCACAAAGAATTTGCGTCGTAAGTTATGGTGGCGTAATGTAACTGTGGGGGTATCCCAGTGCGCATGCTCCAAATTAACCCGCAACAAGCCAATGCTTTCGACGTGAATGTCATGCTATGCAAAGCCTTATTCGCGAACGTTTTACGCAAACGACGTACACAAACGGAAAATTTTACCCTGGCCCGACGTCCATACTTATCATTGGCTACGCCTCATATAGCAGGGGTAACGTTACGACGAAAAAAGCCTTACAGAAACAACGTAAAAAAATGCGCCGGCCGGATGTACATTTGTGGATTCGCGTATCTAGCTAATTTGCATACTCAACGCGGAAATTGACGGAAGCGCCACCTAGCGGCCAGCGTAAATATGCACCTTAGATCCGACGGCGTACTAAGACGTACGCCAGTCGGATCTAGCCCAGCTTCAGGCGTAGCAACTAGGTTTGTCCAGATACCGATACCAGTATCGGTATCGGGACCGATACCGAGTATTTGTGCTAGTACTCGTACTCGCGCAAATACTCCCGATACCAAAATAGAATACTTTTTTTTTTTTTTTTTTTTTGTGACATCGAACACAAATTGGATGGCACCATTGGATGGCACTGATAGGTGGCACTGGCATTGATTGAATGGCACTCATAAATGGATGGCACTGATAGGTGGCACTGATGAGATGCACTAATAAGCTGCCTCCCTGCACTGATGCACTAATGGGCACTGATCTGCACTGATAGGTGGCACTGGCTAGCTGCACTTTTGGGCACTGGCACCGATGAGCTGCACTGACAGTGATCACTCCTTCAATGATATGTAGTTTTCCAGTACCGTATGCTAAAAAACAGCCCCAAACCATGATGTACCAGTTCTTCATAATTCTAAAGAAAATATCTTTGGTCTGTATTGTGGTTTGAAAACGGTCACATGACATTAAAAAAAAGTATCGGTATTCGGTATCGGCGACTACTTGAAAAAAAGTATCGGTACTTGTACTCGGTCCTAAAAAAGTGGTATCGGGACAACCCTAGTAGCAACCTAGCAGTTACGCGGCGTATCAATAGATATGCCAGCGTAACTGCTTCGTGGATCTGGCCCATATAAAAAATAAAATATATATATATATATATATATATATATATATATATATATATTTTATTTTTTTAATTATATTTATATAACAAAATAAAAAGCAATATAACAATTGAATTTATCGTGGAATAAAGTTATTTCAACTGGAAAGTAACATGCTTGTTGGGGTATGTGAAAAACACAATGCCTGATTCACCCAAGATTTGCCATACATTAAACAAATTTAACAGCATAATATATTTTCCCCCCCCATTACCAATATCACATTCATCCTACAAAAACGATTTTACTCATTTGCCTTTTCTTCTTTGAAGTAAAATGCAGTTTCACCAACAGATATTCATATTTCTAAACTGAATTTTTAAATTATTTAAAACCCAAGACAATGGGCCAGATCCACATACCGCGGTGCTTCTTTACGTCCAGCGTAGTGCATCTCAGATACGCTGTAAGTTACGGCGACGTAGTGTATTTCCCGTATCCACAAAGAATTTGCGCCGTAAGTTATGGCGGCGTAATGTAACTGTGTCGGCGTAAGGGCGCGCAATTCAAATGGATGAGATGGGGGCGTGTTTTATGTTAATACATCTTGACCCGACGTAAATTATGTTTTTTCTGAACGGCGCATGCGCCGTCCTTGGGGGTATCCCAGTGCGCATACTCCAAATTAACCCGCAACAAGCCAATGCTTTTGACGTGAACGTCATTCTACGCAAAGCTTTATTCGAACGTTTTACGCAAACGACGGAAAATTTGACGCTGGCCCAACGTCCATACTTAACATTGGCTACGCCTCATATAGCAGGGGTAACGTTAAGCCGAAAAAAGCCTTACGAAAACTTTGTAAAAAAAATGCGCCGGCCGGACGTACGTTTGTGGATTCGCGTATCTAGCAAATTTGCATACTTGACGCGGAAATCGACGGAAGCGCCACCTAAATATGCACCTTAGATCCGACGGCGTACTAAGACGTACGCCAGTTGGATCTAGCCCATCTTCAGGCTTATCTTGTTTTGTGGATACAGAACAAAGATACGCCGGAGCAACCTAGCAGTTACGCGGCGTATTAATAAATACGCCAGCGTAACTGCTTTGTCGATCTGGCCCAATCTTTTTATTTTAAACAGAGCAGGGGAAGGCTAGACCCTTTGTTGGATTCTGTCTGCCTCCCCCACTGGGGTGCTTTTCCTTTCATTTATGTCTCTTTGATGGGTGCCAGACAGAATATGATGCGAGAAGAAATCTTCCCAAAAGGGAATAAAGACAACATATAAATATGGGGTTCCAAATTTTTCCCACTCTTTGCAAAAAAGTTCCTGCAGTTGGAGAGCTGAGGAATCCGAAGACTTCCGAAGAATAACTTCATTGCCCATTATTATGTATTTCCTAAATATTTGGTCTAAATGTTTACATGTAGTCATCCACTGAAACATGTTAGCCAGGTTCATGAATAATATTCCACTCAATGGTGTTGGGGAATCCAGACAGATGTAGGTCACACCCTTTAGCTTTGGGGCATGACGACCTTTAGCCTTTTATCTGTTGCAGAATTACAGCTTGATCAGATGACCAAGCCTGTTGGCCTGCAGCATAGATGTCTGAAATTCCTATACTTGTACAAGGGGCTTTTTTTTTTTTTTTAATTTACCAGGTTTTCGGAAAATACAGATTAAATATTCACAAACACACACAAAAAAAAAAAAAGGGGGGAGGGTGTATATATCTATATCGAATTCACTAAAGGATACAAATGAACACCTTCTGGCTGAGATGGTATGAAGTCTGGGGACATCACATCTCCTTCCATAACTTAAATACACAAAGTGATCAATCAACAATTAATGCAAGCAGAAAAATGTATAAGTCAATACCCACATCATGGTAACAAATCATGCAATTCCGACAGTGTTTTCAGATTGTAAAATAACATTTCCAACGTCACAACGGATTGATCAGATAACTATTTGGATTTACATCTTGGTTTGGATTTAATTTTGCTGCATGCAGTAATAAGGAAATATTATAAATAAACAAAACAACAAAAACATTTTTTTTAAATGTATTACAACTATATTAGAGTATACATATTTAATGTACTGAAGTCAACTATAGCACCATTTTGTATTGCCAAAATTGAAGAAATTACAATATGATACGGATTTGAATGCTACAGATGCTGTGACCAGAAATCAAAGTTGAGAAGCCTTTTTAAATATCATGAAACCAAATCCATCTTCAGAATATACCAAGGGCAAATACACACAGGTATAAAATTTACCATAACTCACACAAAAAAAAATAAAAAAAAAATAAACTTACCGACTTCAACAAAATCATTATCCTCCAGACAATCTTCCAATGTGTCATCAAGGTCTAGTAAACCCAGTCCTTTACATCTTCGGAGGTAAAATTTGACATTATCCAGTGAATCAAAGCCTCCATTATCTGGTTTATTCTTTATATACCTTCTCAGAGCTTCCTTGCCCAGACATCTGATGGTTTGTTTAGGGTCCTTACAAGGCACTGCCAACCATTCTCCCCGTACATGTACAGTGTATCTTGGCATATTTTCACTAGAAAGAGTCAACTATTAAAGCTGGTACCAAATGAAGAAGCTTAGGGTTAGTTTAGCAGTCTATAGAGCCTACACTGACATTTCCTAAGTGGAGGAAAACAGGCTAGTGGCATCATCCCAAATATCTCACCTGCCTTTAAGGTTAATGATTGAGGAAGAGTGACCAATTGCTAGCAGACCAAAAGGCACGCCCTCTTTTGTCTTCAAAAAGTATAAAAATGTCAAAGTTTTGGCTTATATCTAGTAAAGGAATGTCCTTCACTAAATAAGTATCACACTAATACATTATAAACCTCAGTTTTGTTAACAAATTGTTAACAAATTAAAGTTTCATTGGTTTTACCATATCTAGTACAGTGAGCATTCACATACAAAGAAAATGTATTAAAGTACTCAATAACAGAAAACGGTTTATTACAATCTGAGATATATTTATACTGCTATAGATAATTTCCATTATGTTTAGTAAGGAAAACATTTATATTTAACTAGTGTTACAAAATAGTTATAGCCTATAGCAACCCAGATTCCTTATTTCTCCATAATAGGGAAGATACAATCTGGCTGATTGTTATGGGGAATGCAATGCGTTTTACATTTTCTGACATGCGTTTTTGATGGGTTTTGGGGAGGCGTCTGTTGTCATGCAAGAAAAACCAACAAAAATGCACCGTAAATGCATCAAAAAACAAGCACTGTTTTTTTTATTTTGCGTTTCCTTTGAAGACTATAAGAACCAAAAACCTGCTGCAGGAAAAAAAAAGCCCCTGAGCCTTTCCAAAAACCAGTTGAAAACACACAAATGTAAACATGATCCATAGGAAAGCATGTTAAATGGACTGTAGTGCGTCTGCAAAACTGAAAACGCACTGCAAAATGCATATGTGTCAACCAGGCCTTACACTGAACTATTTTACCATATATCAGGGTTCTCCAAACATTCTAAACAAAGGGCCGGTTTATTATCCTTCAGACTCTTGGAGGGCCGGACTTTGGCCAGTGGTAGTGGAAATTTTCCTGGCATCAGTGGGAGTAAACATCTGGAATTAGCTGGAGGAATAGTGTCCCATTGTTGATATCATAGGGAGGAATAGTGCCCCATTCGTGGTGTTAGTGGGAAAAATGGTGCTTCATTGTCGGTGTCAGATGGCAGCATAGGGTCTCGTATCAATGGGAGGGATAGTGCCCCAAGGGCCGGATAAAGGCAAGCAAAGGGCCGCATCCGGCCCTCGGGCCTCGGGACCACTGCCATATATGTACACAATAGTTTATATTGCTGTAATGAGGTCACAGCTATTGAACTGGTTTGTGTGTTAAAGGCTTAAAATGATTGTAAAATGCACAGATTGTTTTAAAATAACATCCATATTTTTTGCAAAAAAACATGGGTTTACACAGAGCAGCCCCGATCCTCTTCTTCCCATGTCCCCCCCCGGTGCTCCTGGCCCCTCCACCCTGCCAAGTGCCCCCATAGAAAGCCACTTGCTATGGGGGCACTTGTGCATGCTCGCTCCTAAGCTGTCTCTGTGTGCACAACCATAAAAGATAAATGGCAATATCGAGAGTGATTTTCATGGGCATGGGTGAAGTTCCTCTTTAACGAGAGTGCCGACTGTCGCAATTTTTAGAGTGGAACATGTAACGTGTTCCCACTCCTACAGCCGCTGCCCACACCCTGTAGTGACCGCATACGGGGATCCGCTGTCACTATAAAAAAAGAGGAGGACACAGCCGTGCAGGCAGTTCCGTGAACGGCAAACTACAAGTACCAACAGCCTTTGCGACTGTCAGCTTGTAGTCTCAATAAACTACCATGGCGCTGAGTGCTCTGGTAGTTAATTCTCTCTTCCAGTCAGTATGAGGTACGAGCAGACAGATTCACTGTCAAGTGCTGCATGGCACCCGCGATCTGCTGATCTACAGGCTCCAAGTAAAAAAAGAGAATAAACGCACATTTTCTTTACCTGCAAGAAGATGTGCATTTATTATTTTATTTTTCAAAAAGTGACTTTAGCCTTTAAGTGGTATCCTTATTTTCCAAAAATAATCCATACACATCCACTACCTAATGGCCTGGTAAACTATGAGGCCGGGCTCACACCTATGCGAATTGGTTGCGGTTTAAACCGCATCCAATTTGCATAACATTATAAAATACATTGATTTCAATGAGGCTGGTTCACATATGTGCGCACTGCGCATTGCCGAAAAAACGTGTGCCTTTTCTAGGCATTGCGGTGCAGCTCAGGTGCGAATTCAGGCCCATTATCTTCTATGGGCACGCATTTGATTCGCAGATGTGTTAATTTCTCTTCAGGATTTCTCTCATTCACCTCAATACACTTCCCCCCTCCCCCTCCCCTCTCCCAGGTCTCCAAATTTGCTGCTAAAAACGAAGATGATCTGCTGAACAGTTCTCTTATCTCTCTGCAGAGAGATAAGAGAGCTGAAATTTGCACTGCACAAGTGTGAATCCAGCCTTAAAGCAGAGTTCCACCCAGAAATAGAACTTCCGCTTATCCGGTTCCTCCCCCCCTCCGATGTCACATTTGGCACCTTTCAGGGAAGGGGGGGCAGATACCTGTCTAATACAGGTCCCACTTCCAGCGAAGTATCCGTGGCGATCTACGCCATGTCCGGCCCCTCCTCCGCCCCCCCGCTGTCTTCTAGGAGACACACAGGTCTCAGAAAGCAATAGGGACCAGTGAACTCGCGCATGCGCAGTAGGGAACCAGGAAGTGAAGCCACAAAGCTTCACTTCCTGATTCCCTTGCTTAAGATGCCGGCGCCTGCACCCGGAGCCGAGGGATGGGTCGGTTTCGGGTGAGAACATTTCGGCGCTTTTTAGTTGCTTTCGTATGCACACTACAAATCCCACAGTCCATCTAAGGTCCCTTTCACACTTGTGCGACTTGGGACTGCAAGGTCGCATGACAAGTCGCACCCCATGATTTCTAATGAGTACCATTCATATCTGTCTGACAGGCATTGCTTAAAGTCGCGTGACTTTCAGGTCTTACAAGTGTGAAAGGGGCCTAAAGAGCAAGGAAGAGATGGTAGTTATGTTTTTAAATACAGTGGGACCATGATAAATGTACATAGCGATCCTCTAAAAGGAAGTTGAATCACAGCAGCATAAAAAAAAAAAAAAAAAAAGGATGCAAAAAAGGAATTTGGAGAGGCTGAGTAATAAAGGTACTTTTCTGATTTAAGAAATTATAGTTGAAAAATAATTGTGTTTAAAACTGTTTAGGGCCACATGTTCCGAACGGATCCCCCCCCCCTTATCTGGCAGCTAGCGGGGATCCCCTCCTCCCATCCCCGCTAGCTGTCACAATTTAAAAAAAAAACGTGACCGAGTGGGTCTTCACCCACCTGACCGTATCACTTTCACAGTGTTCTGTAAATGGAAAACTACAGGGTACAGCAGCCTATGCGGCTGTCAGCTTGTAATTTTCAATTAAGTACTCCACAGCGCCATGGTAGTTCATTCTTTCTTCCTGTCAAATTGTATCTGCTTATCCATACAGGATGCATGGGCACATCGCTGATGCAATGCTAGAGGCTCCAGAAACAAAAAATAAATGCACATTTGTTTTACCTGCAAAAAAATGTGACTGTATAATTTTTTGTTAAAGGTTAAGTTATTCTTCAACATCCCAATACTGGAAATTAAGTTTACTTCAAGCCTCCGCAAAGAATACTGAATCTTGCTAAAAGCTTTACAAGTGCTTTGAAAAAGCTTGCTGTAATACAGCCCATTAATTGTAATGTACCCATGCACACACGAGCGTAAACAAGAGCCGCGCATTCTTCAGTAATTTAAGCCTCATGTGCGTAAATGTCCATTTACGTATAATGCAGAACAAAATCGTGAGAATACGTTTTCATACATGCTTGTGCAAAAATTGCGTGAACGCATATTCACGAAAATACACGCAAATACATACTAAAAACAGTATGAAAGTATGAAAAAGTAAATGTGCAAAACGCCTTACAAAGTGTTTTTTTTTTTTAACAGGATAAAAGACTCTCATTCCTGCTTTTTGACAAGATGAGGCCCCTGTGAACAGGGCTTTAGGAAATCTAGCAGGTGAGCATTTACTGTCTGCGATCAATGGTGTAACACACACACTACACATTCCTCACTGTTTAGTTAATCAGCTTTGGACACCATTAGCAAATGGAATGAGATTCCTTTATCCTGTTTAAAGAAACAAACAGAAAAACAAAAACAAAACAAAACGAAAAACACGTTTGACTTTGTAAGGCCTCTTGTACACGATACTCCTGTTTGAGCATTTACCTTTTCAGATTTTTTTTTTTTGCACATGCTTTAACGCAATTTTTTCACAAAACGTATTCTCACGTTTTTTGTTGTGCACAATATGTAAATGGACATTTGCACGCATGAGGTGTAAATTACTGACCAAAAAATGCTGATTTTTCTATTTTATTTTTACTGAAAAATGCACGGCTCTGGTTTACGTTTCTGTGTGCATAGGTACATTACAATTAATGTGCTGTATTTTAGCTCAGTTAAAAAAAAACTGAGCTTTTTCAAGCTGCAGTGTACAAGAGGCCTAAAGCAAACTAGCAGCAAGCAAAAAAAACAAAAAAACAATGAGTCTTTCAATGATGAGCTGTGAATAAATAAATCACCAACATTAATCCAGTTACAAATTATATTCCAGATGACTAAGGAGATTTGGTGGTTATGAATTATAATTGCACTTTAAATATGCTTGAATGTATGTGGCCAAATTTAAGACTTATAAAAAAAGAAAACAAGTCTGCAGCATCTAATAATTTTAGCACTCATTCTAGTAAATTCAAGAATACAATCTACCAACACATTCACTGAGGCCAAATGTTCACAAAAGAAAGCATAGGCATCCACATGAAAGGTGACAGTTCCTTACAGTTGCATGGGAAACAGCAGCTGTTCTCATAGGGCTGAGATCTGACACTCTGTGCTAGATTAGAAGACCAAATAAAACAGGTGCTGTTACTTCACAGGGAGTTTAACCACGTCATTGCTCAATAGACTGATGATGTTTGGCATAAAACAAGCAGATCATTGGTATTAGCTGCTACCAAATGTGTCACTGCGCCTGTGTTCTGGTGATGCTTAGTGACACATACTGCGAATGGAGGTCTTGTATGACTGTTAGGCCTCATGCCCACGGACGTTTTTACAGCCACTTTTATGAGCGTTTTTTGCACCTTAAAAATGGCTCTCCATGTTAGCCTATGGTCTCATGCCCACCATGACGTTTTTAAGCTGAAAAAAGGACCAGTGTGTTCTGAAGCTCCAGCGTTAGAGCTGTAAAGACGTCAGACGCCGGCAAAGGGTGTTAAATGCAATTTAACAAGGCTTAACGCTGTGTTAAGCCTCGTTCGGAATTTCTTTCTCTATTCAAAATCAATGGTTTCCTATGGGAGCCCATTGATTTAAATATTGATCCGACTTCTGGTGCGGCCTCTATGATCCGACTTGCGGGGCGACTCGAGTGCGGAGAATCTTGAAGGGAAACCCCGCTAAAATTTAAAAAAAAAATTCGCATGAGGTTCCCCCAGGATGATACCAGACCCTTCAGTCTGGTATTGATCTTAAGGGGAATCCCCCACGAGTGCCCCCCCTCCTAGACCATACCAGGCCACATGCCCTCAACATGGGGGGTTGGAGCTCTCTGGTGGTGCTGGTACAGCGTGGCGCTCATGGCTCTCTCTGGTGGTGCGGGTACAGCATGGCTCTCATGTGGTGCGGGTACAGCATGGTGCTCTGGTGGTGCAGGTACAGCATGGCTCTCTCTGGTGGTGCGGGTACAACATGGCGCTCTGGTGGTGCGGGTACAGCATGGTGCTCTGGTGGTGCAGGTACAGCATGGCGCTCTGGTGGTGCGGGTACAGTATGGCTCTCTCTGGTGGTGCGGGTACAGCGTGGCTCTATCTGGTGGTGCTGGGGCTATTAGTTCCCCCAGCACAGTCCTCTTTCTTTTTCCATGTCTCCTGTAGTACATGCTTTTTTCCGGGTTTTCTCTTTCCCCCCAGGCCCCAGCAGAGTGCATGCTGATGACTGTAGCCTATCCCCGGGACTACATTTCCCATGATGCCCCACTATTTTTTTCTGCTCCGCTGTGGCCAATTGGGAGGGAAGAACAAGCAGGAAGCTTTCTTCTCTCCTGTCCCGTGCTGCAGACATGCCCTGACATGAGAAAGGGGGAGGAAGGGACATCCTGACAGCGGCCCGCAGCTCCCCCCCTTACCTCACTGGGCAGACGGACACCTATGGCTGGCAGAGGAGGAGTAGTCCGTGGTGGGCGAGAGAACTGTCAGTAGGGCTCTGAGGCTGAGCTATGTGTGAGAGCCGCGCTGACAGTTCCTTCAGATGCTGCCCACACAGACACAGAGTCACTGCTGACTACCGCTCTACGATCGGGCGAGCCACTGTCCCGGCGGACAGCAGTGACCCGCTCAGTTTTCCGCCCTGTTCCCCTGGCGGCACCGGCGCCGTAAGGCAAGTGCCCTGGTTGCCTTGCGCTAGCGCCGGCCCTGCTCATATATTAGTTTCACCTGTTAAGTTGCATTAGTGAAATAAATAAACTTTTGCGCAATATTCACATTTTTTGAGTTTCATCTGTATAGCCTGGAAAAAATAAACCCCTGTCTCTGGATGTCCCTGTCTCATGCATGGTTTTTAGCACCGGAAAAAAAGAGTATGAGTACCACAGCGCTGACAGCCTAAATAAATATAATAAAATGCAACTGTGGTAAATACAAAATTAAAGCCGTTCGGCTTCTTTCGGCAACTCGTGACGCGTAGTATGCGACGGTCGGAAGCCTGTCAATCAGATAGGAACGCCCAGTCCCGCAGAAGACATACCCGGAAGCACCGGTGAAAATAAGGTATGTACGGGAAAAAAAAAAGCCGATTGTCATTAGGACAACTCGGCTGATTGTAATGTTAAAAATAGATTTTTTGGGTGAACCTCCACTTTAAGTGCAAAATGAATCCATAAAATATATCAAGCATGTAGCCAGTTTACCACCACCAATTGAACCTGCGTCATTACACCATAAAAAAAGACATCTCATTTCCTTGCATGGTGATTATAGATAATGTTGAAATTTTGAGTGCTTCCTTCTCAAATAAAACCTTTTAAAACTAAAATAAATATTCCCTTGTTTACAATTCTTATTTGAGGTGGTAGAGGATGCTTTCTAAAAGCACCTGACAACCCTATCAAGTTTTTCAATAAATCAAAGCGGAATTGCACCGCATCTGAGCACCACAAAAAAAACACTATTTAATTCACTTTTAATATCCAATGCAAACTCACTCATCCATCCATGTCTTTCCTTCTTTTTTTGCTGATAAATCACTTTGAAAAACACACCCTAGCATTTCTGACCATGGCCATCTTGAGTAAGGGCAGATGATTCATGTAGCATTTAGCTCAGGCATGCAGGCAGTATGGTTTTCTTAGCTGAGAAAACCCCTCCTCCCTTCCTGAAAACTCCTGGGATGTTTTTTTTCTGGAC
This sequence comes from Rana temporaria, assembly GCF_905171775.1. Taxonomy (NCBI): domain Eukaryota; kingdom Metazoa; phylum Chordata; class Amphibia; order Anura; family Ranidae; genus Rana; species Rana temporaria. The sequence goes on along the minus strand of NC_053491.1, from coordinate 198,440,299 downwards.
ACCAGGAAGTAACTGAAGAAATGTGAAAAAAATAAAAAAAAAGGTTAAAACAAGTAAATATGATGTACTTTCCTAACTATTTACTAATGACGGCAGATTAGGGATTACAGTAGTCAATGTTGATTAGGAGAATGAAATTCTGCTTTCCTGACTGACTCCATGGCAGCCTACGTGTGGGTTAATCCCGCCTCCTCTCCAATGTGATAGGACCCCATACCCATAAAAGTTAACTCACCAATAGACTCAGTGTTCCTTTTTTTTCCTCCTCCATGGATCTAAATCGTTTCTTCAAGGAATGGAAAAGGGCACACTTTAAGCGGTGCAGCTCGGATCCCAGCCATGGGCGGGTGGAGAGCTTCCCAGCACATTTGGTTGTGGCTGTGGCGTGTGCTGAAGACATCTAGGATCGGCTGGCAAGGTCCCTTTTCTCTATATTCCTCCATGGCAGCGGTTTATATTTGCCTCTGTGTTGTCTGTCTATGTTTGTATGGCGGCTGGAGCGCTTCTGCGTTCCAGCACGCCTCTGACTTCCTGATTCCCATCACTAGTGCCCCGCGCATGCGCCGTATCCACCCTCAGAGCGAGGCTTGGTCGCGCATGCGCAGTCCGTTGGTTCCCGCGGCGGCCGCGCAGGCGCCGTGGGATCGCGATCCACTGCGCAGGCGCGTTCGTGGAGGACGCGTGACGTCACCGGCGGGTGATTTAAAATCAGCTGCTCGCCTGTGTTCATTGGGTTTCCCTTCAGGCGAGCAGCTGAGTGTCTGGGTGTCTCCCCTCTGGTTGCCAGGTCAGTGAATGGTTCTTTACTTCTGGCTAACATTGATTTTACCATGCTCTGCTATTTTACTTATGTCTATCTGCATTTATTTAATTATATTCAATTGTTTTGTCTAAATGAACTATCTTTTAATTAGTTACATTTATTTATTTATTTATTTGTGTTTGTAAAAAAAAAAAAAAAGAGAGAAAGCAGTAATTAGCAGAGAATTTCTTCTTAAGGGGACAGCATACTTTTATTTCTTATACTTTTTTATTCGGCACCATAGGTTCCTTGTTGGTTCCGAATTGTCATCCACTGTACGCAGGTCCAGAAAAATATGGACCAGTCACCGTCTACAGGCGGCCAGCCCTCACGCACAAGGTATGTGCTGGAAAGGGATCAGGGCTAGGGGTTGCTAGTCACAATCCATGGGTGTTGACTCACTTTTCCCTAAATGTTTTTCTAGCCCTTCTAATCCAGAGCCGAATGTCGCAGACCTTGCCAGACCGCAACACTCATCTTCCAAGTCGAGATCCATACATAGATCTCCTTCTACTTCTTCCCACCGGAGGAGAAGCTCACATTCCTCCTCAAGACACCGCTCCCACCGCCATGATAGTCGCTCTGATCGCAGAGCCTGCTGGGGATGTGACACTCGTGTCCCGGAGGGCAAGTCATTATGCGACCGATGCTACGCCCATGCGGTCAGGGAAAAAGAGACTGAAGGTCATTGTATCGAGTCTCTGGTGGAACGTGTGGTTCAACGAACTCTAAGAGAGAACATGCCCCACACGCAGATTCAGACCAACACTGACGGGTCTGTTTCCCCAAACTTGGAGATCCTAGAGGATCCAGGTCCTTCCCGGCCTCAAGCCTCCACTCCGGCTTTTCCTAGAGAGTGATGAAGAAGGCTTAGAATTTGACTTCGCGCAGGTGACGCCACTCGTCAAAGCGATTAAGGAGGCTCTCTTATGGGAGGAACAACCTGCTTCTCCAGCCAAGCAGAAAAAATATTTTAAGCGCTTGGGAAAAGAACGCCCTACGTTCCCGTTTCTGTCTGAACTGAAGGGTATCTTTGAAGAGGAATGGAGCAAGGTGGACAAGAAATCTTCCATGGCTAACAAAGCCTCAAGGCTCTATCCCTTCAAGCAGGAGGAGGTCAAACATTTGGAGAATGTTCCTCTAGTAGATGCAGCAGTAACGAGACTGGCTAAACATGTCACTTTACCTATTGCTGACTCCGTCTCTTTCAAAGATGGCCTGGACAGAAGAATGGACCAGGACCTCAGAAGAATTTATGGCCTTGCGGGCACAGCGTGCAAACCGGCTCTAGCTTTAGCGGCATTATCAAAGGCCATGGAAGCCTGGACGGAAAACGTTGATTCTTTCCTCAAAGGCGTCTCTGAAGAACTAGCTAAGAACTCAGCTACGGCAGAGCTAAAACTGGCGGTCGCATTCCTGGGTGAAGCCTCCGTTGACTTAATCCGCCTGTTAGCTAGGATTATGCTTTCTTCTGTGACCGCGAAACGGGCCCTCTGGCTACGCCCCTGGGTTGCTGACCCATCATCGAAGCAGAACTGGTGCAAGATTCCCTTCGAAGGGTCAACCCTGTTTGGTAACAAGCTGGATGATGCCATCTCCAAAGCCACGGGGGGCAAGTCGGGTTTCCTTCCTCAGGACAAGCGCCAGACAGGAAGAAAAACACCCCAATTTCGGCGATACAGCCCGGATCGCGCTAGGGAAGCTCGCGCTTACAGACCTGGCGGAAACTACAGAAGGAATTGGAGCAGAGGTAGAGGCTCCTACCGCAAACCTACTCCAACTACTCAAGCGTCAACTGGACGCGACAAAGGGAAATCTTTTTGAGACAACGCCCGCCCAAGCGGATCGTGTTGGAGCTCGTCTACTCCTTTATCGGCACGTCTGGGCGGCCTCAATCAAGGACTTTTGGGTCATCAAGACCGTGACCTCCGGACACACATGGTCCTTTTCCAGTCCTCCCTGTCAAAGTTCATCTCCACCCTTCTTCCAGGGTCACTGGAACAGAGACAGGTCCTTCTAGATTACATTCACCTCCTGAAAATTCAAGGGGCAGTGGTACACGTCCCAAAAGACGAACAGTTTCTTGGGGTGTACTCCCCTCTCTTCTTAGTACAGAAGAAGAACGGTACCTGGCGTCCAGTCATAGACTTAACGTACCTGAACAAATTTATAACACACAAAAAGTTCAGGATGGAAACTTTATCAACCATCCAACAAGCAATACAACCGGGCGACTGGATGATTTCTGTGGACCTAAAGGATGCCTATTTCCACGTCCCAGTAGCAGCAGAGCTGCACAAGTTCCTCAGGTTCTATGTCAACCAGGAACATCTTCAGTTCATATGTCTACCCTTTGGCCTAACAACATCCCCACGGGTCTTCACCAAAGTTCTTTTGGCACTGGTAGCCCTCATCAGGCTGAAGAAGATTCGTTTGTACCATTATCTGGACGATCTCCTGGTCTTGTCCCAAGACAAAACCCTTCTCCTGGCACAGAGAGATCAGGTCATCTCGACCTTGTCCGAATTCGGGTGGCTCCTGAACCTGGCAAAAAGCCACCTAGAGCCAACTCAGTGTCTAACCTATCTGGGAGCTCAATTCGACACAGTAAGGAAGACCATCTCCCTACCAGTAGAGAAGATTCCGGTAATTCAGGGGAGGATTTCCCGAGCCTTGAGTACTCGCCACCTAAGAGCTCATCAATGCTTGAAGATCATTGGGACAATGGTATCCACAACACCAATGGTGAAATGGGCGCTTTGGAGGCTACGTCCCTTCCAATCCGGCTTTCTCAGGCAGTGGAAATCAGGAAGCATGAGTCAGCGGATCCACATTTCAACGTCAATGAGGGGCAGCCTCTTCTGGTGGCTTCAACCGAAGAATCTGCTGAATTGTCACTCCATCGCTCCAGTTTCGTGGGTCACAGTGACGACAGATGCCAGTGGCTCCGGTTGGGGGGCCTTATGCGGCACAAGCATGGCGCAAGGCAGGTGGGGCGCTCGCCTCCACAATCCAGGCTCGAACACCCTGGAGCTTCGAGCGGCCTGGTGTGCCCTACAGTCCTTTTCACAACTGCTGAAGGGAAAGTCAGTAATTCTAAGGATGGACAACACCACAGCAGTATCATATGTCAAGAGACAAGGCGGGACTCGGAGCTCATTCCTTCTCCAGGAAGTAGAGCCCATTATGAAATGGGCCCAAGTGAACCTGGTCAACCTGACGGCTGTTTTCATTCCAGGCATTCAGAACTCCCAGGCGGATTTCCTGTCACGAACTCAGGTGGACGTCAACGAATGGTCTCTCCACGATCAGTCCTTCCGTTGGATCTTGTCCCTGGGAGATCTCTTTGCTTCTCCGAACAATGCCAAATTGAAAAAATTCTACACAAGGGGTTACTACAGCCAGGCAATCGGGACGGATGCCCTAACGGATCGGTGGTGGTTTCAGAGGGCGTACGCCTTTCCCCCGATCCCAATAATTCTGAAATTCCTGAAGAGACTCCTTGCGGAGGAAGCAGAAATTACAATGGTGGCTCCATTCTGGCCGAACAGGCCATGGTTCCCTCTTCTAGTCCATCTGAGTCTTCAGGACCCAATTCTAATACCATGCAGACCAGACCTTCTCTCCCAGGGGACGCTCCTCCATCCCTGTCTGGCTCAAATGAAACTAGCGGTTTGGTTCTTGAAAGGGAAAGGCTAGAATCCCTTGGCTGCGCCTCTCGGGTGATCTCTACCCTCATGAGCTCAAGGAAAGGAAGCACAAATAAAGTGTACGGTAGAATATGGTCTAAGTTTGTGGAATTTTCTTTAACCACGGGCAGTTCCTTCAAGAACCCAGAAATCCAAAACATCCTAAGCTTTCTTCAATCAGGGCTAGACCTACCCCTGTCTGTAAGCTCACTAAGAGTTCAAATCTCAGCACTTTCAGCCTTCTCTGGAATTCCTTGGGCAACCCATCCACTAATCAAACAGTTTTTTCCGTGGAGCCTCAAGATTGAGACCTCTGAGGAAGCCAAGATTCCCCAAATGGGATCTCCCGTTAGTACTTGACTTTTTGAATGGACTTAGTATGTCGGGGCCCTCCCCGTCCTCGTTGAAGAACTTTTCAGCCAAAGTAGCCTTTTTGGTAGCCATCACCTCGGCCAAGAGAGTGTCCGAGATCGGTTTTCTGGGTCACAAGGAGCCATTTCTCACCTTTTTTCCAGACAGAGTGGTTCTGATACCTATGCTGGGCTCCAAACCGAAGGTCTCGTCGGTTTTCCATGAGAATCAGGAAGTAGTTCTCCCTACCTTTAAAAACCCAGATTCTGATGAGACTCACCCTCTGGATATGGGCAAGATACTCACTGAATATCTTCAAGTTACATCTACATTCAGACGTTCTGATCACCTGTTCATCCTGCATTCAGGCAAGAACAAAGGGAAAAAGGCATCTTCAAGAACAATCGCATCCTGGATCGTCCAGACGATACAACAGGCTTATTGTGCAAAGGGCTTGGCTCCTCCGCAGGCGGTAACAGCTCACTCCACGAGAGGGATGGCAGCTTCCTGGGCAGCAGCCCGTCATGTGGCGCCAGACGTTATTTGTAGAGCGGCCTCTTGGTCTTCTATAAACACCTTTATGTCCCATTACTGTGTTGAACCTGCAGCACTGTCTTCTGTAAATTTTGGTTTATCAGTCTTGTCGGCTGACGGGACAAATTTAATATATTTCTGTTCAGCATACCCACCCGTGTGTTTGGCTAGTTATTTCCCACACGTAGGCTGCCATGGAGTCAGTCAGGAAAAAGGAAAATTTATTATCATACTTACCGTAATTTTCCTTTCCTGATGGACTCCATGGCAGACGGAGTTCCCACCCTGAAATTATGGAGTCGGGATAGTTACGGAACACTGAGTCTATTGGTGAGTTAACTTTTATGGGTATGGGGTCCTATCACATTGGAGAGGAGGCGGGATTAACCCACACGTAGGCTGCCATGGAGTCCATCAGGAAAGGAAAATTACGGTAAGTATGATAATAAATTTTCCTTTTTAATGTGATAAATACCCAAAACTTTTGTTTTATTTTTGGATAGTGTAGGTAAGGATAAAGCACCTGACAGTTTATGTTCCTGGTGCCAACATGGTAGCATGCATATAGAGCTCTGCCCCTATCTCCACTTACAGGATCAGTATAAATCTATAAAAATAAAATGAGAGATCTGTTGTGCTGACAGGAAATGAATAATTAAACTAAAAGCTGCTGACACAATATTGTTGGATACAATAGACAAAATATGGGGTAAAGGTGTAGCGCTAAAATAAATGGTAGTGAAAAAAGTTCATAAATGAAATTCAATGGTTTAAAGATGCCAAAAAGTCCATAACAAAATCCACAGTGAGATGAAGAAGGTATGAAGCCGTCACCAACACCCGTTAAAACTGACCCTTACCAGAAATGCATAGGGTATCAGCATTGAGTAAACCAAGGCAATATTTACGGCTCCTCCTATCCAACGACCAACCAATACAGCGATAAGGAAACTTGTTTGTAATGGCACACCAGATATGCTTGGCTGTGATCCCAGCAAACTTAGCTACACATACACTCCAGAGATGAAGCTCAGTAGTCACATATATAGAGGATGGAAAGAAAAACGCTCATTGCGCAGACATCCAAAAACTGGAACATTTATTAAGTGTGTGCTCGACATAAAAACTCACATTATGTGAAATGGTAATAAGCAAAAGGAAAGCATCCAGCGCTTCCTACCAACAAGATGGTGGCTGTAAACTCCATCTGCTCCAGTGCTTCACACGACCCTCAATCCACCCAACGTTTCGTCACCAGCGTGCATCTTCAGGGGCATTTCTGGCAAGGGTCAGTTTTAACGAGTGTTGGTGACGGCTTCATACCTTCTTCATCTCACTGATTTCACAATGTGGATTTTGTTATGAACTTTTTGGCATCTTCAAACCATAGAATTTCATTTATGAACTTGTTTCACTACCATTTGTTTTAGCGCTACACCTTTACCCCATATAAATCTATAAAAGGCGAGAGACCTATAACATTCTCCTTTTATTTACATCGAGATCTACATCCAGAAACAGTTGTCTTGTCAGTATGGACTAATCCACTACCTACCTCTCCCAGGTGCAGTTCCGTATCTTAGGTTGCTAAATGCATTGACAAGGTGGAGAACCCGTTCTGGGGGTCTTTTGGAGCTGAGGATTTTTCCAACTAAAAACGTTATACCTCAGGTGCTTTTCATGGTGTTGTGATGATTCAGTATTCAGAGCTGTGTCTACATTACAGTTGCCACCTCATCCCTTTAAACCCGAACACATATTAAACACACAGGTTCTGAGGCTAATTGAATGCAGGTAAGGCACCAGGTGAGTTGAATTACCACCTTAATCAGTCACAGAACCTGTGTAATATGTGTTTGGGTTTTTGAGTAATTAAAATATAAATGACATGCTAAAGAGGAACTACGCTCATTAAAAAAAAAAGCCACGAATATAAAACATCTTACACAATAATAGTTGACCGTTGGTGGGTGTGTAAAAGATCCCTGGTTTTAATTTTAGTGCTCACTAATAGCAGGTAATAAATAGCTTTCCATCCCACAGGATAACTTTACAGGTTCTTTCAGGCATGCATTGTTGGAGTAAATTATCATTATATGTCTCCTACAGAACTGGATGTACAGGAATCAAGATAAACTTGTAAGATTGGTGTGTACAAAATTACTGAATAATGCTACTGAAAAGCCAAAGATGCACAAAAAAAGAAAGTGTCAGAAAAAGTAAAACTGGCCATACATCAGTAAAATTTAATTCAAAATAATTTGTTTTTAGGAATGTTTGTCTGATTTTCTTATAGTTAATGGGGTGGAATTGAAATCGTCTTTGAGAACATTTTTCAACATCAAATTCTAATTGTGAATGTGATTTTCGTCTGGAAAAACTATTAATAAAGTGTGCTTGCATCCTGAAATGAAATGTAGGGTTCAAAACATTGGCATAGCAATCTAACAAAAATGTCAGCATTTTCGTACCATATAGGTTGAGTCCTTAATGGTTCTATCAAATGCTCTGACCAAATTACTGTTATGCCGCGTACACGCGGTCGGAAACTCCAACCGTGTGTAGGCTCCATCGGACATTTGCTGTCGGAATTTCCAACAACAAAAAGTTGAGAGCTGGTTCTCAAATTTTCCGACAACAAAATCCGTTCTCGTAAATTTGTGTGTGGACAATTCTGACGCACAAAATTCCACGCATGCATTGAATCAAGTACGAGACAGAAGCGCTCAGTCTGGTAAAATTACCGTGAGTTCGTACTGAGGATAGCACATTTGTCACGCTGTAACAGACTGAAAAGCAGAAGGCTGAAAAGCGCGAATCGTCTCTCATCAAACTTCTACTAACACGACTGGTATTGAACTTCCCTTTAATAGTGCCATCGTACGTCTTGTACAACACCGCATTCTTGGCGTTTGGAATTTCCGACAACATTTGCGCGACCGTGTGTATGCAATACAAGTTTGAGCCAATATCCGTCTGAAAAAATTCCACGGTTTTGTTGTCGGAATTTCCGATCGCATTAGAATGTTTGAACAAATACTATTTGTATATGACCAGTTTAGATAATTTTAGTGTTTTTTTTTTTTTTTTTTTTAGAAGATCTTGGCCCCTAACTGAGAATAACTTCTTTGTAATGACAGGAGTAGAAATTCCAACATCAAACAAGAAATTTCACACCCTATTTTATCGAGTAGTACTGTCCATTCAGTCTTCAGAGGTAGAACCACACAACAAATAAACACACGTGTAGATCAGTCCTAAAAGAACAATGTCTGAAGGCTTCAATATTTAAAGTGGGAGTTCACCCGAATTTTTTTTTTTAACATTAGATTGATGCTCATTTTGTCTTGGGGAATCGGGTAGTTTTTTAAAAACGAAGCTGTACTTACCGTTTTAGAGAGCGATCTTCTCCGCCGCTTCCGGGTATGGTCTTTGGGACTGGGCGTTCCTATTTGATTGACAGTCTTCCGACAGGCTTCCGACGGTCGCATACATCGCGTCACGAGTAGCCGAAAGAAGCCGAACGTCGGTGTGGCTCTATATGGCGCCCCGACGTTCGGCTACTTTCGGAAAATCGTAGCGCGACAGATTCCCCTTGACAAAATGAGCATGAATCTAATGTTAAAAATTAACATTTCCGGGTGAACCTCCACTTTAAAGCAGAACTTTACCTAAAAGTAAAACATTTCCACTCATTCTCTTCTTGCCGCCCCACCCCCCACAAGTACCTACTCCTACTTCTGCATTTCTACCCAGGCAAGAGTTATGGCAGTTTGCCTGCCCACAACCTCCTAGAATATGTCATATGTCCCAGAAGGCTGCAGGACCAGTCAAAAAGAGCAGCATGATCTTACGCATGTTCAGAGGGAAGCAGGCTGTGAAAGAGCAAGAACTCACATCCGGCCCCTACAGCCAAGATAGAGGCACCTGGGATATGAAGACCAGCATAAAACCAGCCCTGGTGAAGACAGTGCAGGACTCATGAACTGGTGAGGGTCTATTCCTTAAAAGACAGTGGGCTAGATTCACGTACCTCGGCGCATAGTTTTGGCGGCGTAGCGTATCGAATATACGCTACGCCGACGGCGCAGAGAGAGCCCAGAGTAGTATTCACAAAGCACTCGCCCCGTACGTTGTGGCGGCGTAGCGTAATATGGTCGGCGTAAGCCCGTCTAATTCAAAGTAGGCTGGTAGTGGGCGTGTTGTATTGAAATGAATCGTGACCCCATGTAAATGAAGCGCTGTACGAACGGCGCATGAGCGCGCATGCTCAGAATAACGTTGCATATACTCCCTAAGATACGTCGGCTCAATGCTTTCGACGTGAACGTAACCTACGCACATCCCCATTCCCGTACGACTTACGTAAAATTCGACGGCCGTTCCGACGTCCATACCTTAGCATGGGTTGCGCCACCTATAGCAGGGATAACTTTACGACGGAAGTACGCCTTACATAAACGGCGTAGATTACAGCGACGGGCGCAAGTACGTTCGTGAATAGGTGTATGTAGGTCATTTACATATTCGGCGTGTAAAACAACGGAAGCGCCCCTAGCGGCCAGCGTAAATATGCACCCAAGATCCGATGGCATAGGAGACTTACGTCGATCGGATGGAGGCCAGAATTCAGGCGTATCTAGTATAGAGAATAGGGCGCATAGATACGACGGCGCATTTGTTCACTTACGCTGCGTATCTGTAGATACGCAAGCGTAAGTGCTATGTGAATCTAGCCCAGTATGTGTAGCTGCTGTTTTTTTTTTTCTTTTAATGAACGTAGTGCCTTTTTAGCGTGTCATTTATATTTTAATTACTCAAAAATTAGTAAACAGCAATTATTGAAAAAAGGCACATAATGCGTACATTGCATATGAGGAAACTTTTTCATAGAGTTGAGCAATCACAACTTTTCTAACATAAGTAGAGTATGGTCCATTGAGACCAAACCATTTTGTGTTTGTGCAGCCTATGCACTTTAATCAGCAGTACAATAATAATGGATGTTTACACCAACTTAAGCTCAATGAACCCATTGTGACATCGTGACCCATTTTTGCTAAACCCTGAATGTTTGCTTTGCCATTTTCCTCTTTATGGACAAGAAGAATTATAAGAGCATTATGCAATATGCTCTAAAGACTGAGGCAAATATAAGGGCAGAATGCAATGTGCTATAAGGACTAAGACAATTATGAGGGTAGTATGCAATATGTTATAAAGACTAAGGGAAATATAAGGGCAGTAAGCATAATACTAAAATGACTGAAAGACTTACCGTAATATTGCAGTATGCAATAAGCTATGAAGACTGGAAAAAAGTAATATGCTATAAGGACTGAAACACTTAAAGTGGTACCAAACTCACAACCGTAAAATCAGTCTGTATATGCAGTAAAACCACTGTGGGCAATGTGTAAAAAGGCGGTTTGATCATGTCTTCTCTGATCCTCGCCTTCTTCCACAGACCCCAAGCCATCTCCTGATAGACCAGAGCCTTGGGGGCACACTACACATGCTCAGTTTGGTGTGTGTTGCTAGAGAGTTGTTTTTTTCTTGGGAGGTTGCATGTGATCGCCACTGGGCCAATCAGCACTGTCCAGACAGAGGGTCAGGGGTCCTGCCTAAGAAGAAGGAAAACTCCTCCTACAAGCTTAAGAGTTAAAAATGTGTTTGTTGTTAATTTTACAAATATCACAATAAACAACGTGAGAACTTACAAACTGGTGACAGTCGCAACCCCTACAAGCTTTAACCAGTGCTCAGTCGGACACTGATAGAAGTCACAAGACTGCTATATACTGCTGATGAAAAAAGTTATTTCGCAGTTTATATTTACTAAAATAAATGCATTTCCATGCTCTGTGTAGTAGGAGACCAGATATAGTGAATGCAGGCTCCTGGGTTTAGTAACACTTTAAAGGGGTAGTATGCAATATGCGGAGAAGATGGAGAAACGAATAAGTCTCTCTGGCCTTTAGAAATATTGCTTTCTGCTCTTATAAGGACTGACAGTCTTGCTGTTATTGTGCACAGAGATCAGATTACTCCCTTTCATTCTGGAGAAACCAATTTAGCTGACTGTGAGCTCTTCGAAGCTTGTATCATGCATTATTAATACATCACTAGTGCTGCTCTAGTCATAAGCCCAAGAGTTGTTTTTTTATTTAGTCAGGTAAATATGAAATTTTGAAATTAAACAGTTGGTGTTTCCCTTTTTGAGCCAGCAGGTGGAGCCTATGCCCCCTTTTAGTATTTTCCAGTTTCCTTACCTTTTGATAGAAAAAAACGCTAAAATTTACACCCAAGTGCATGGTTTACAGCAGTGAGTAATCACAGTTAAGACATGTACACACGATCGGATATCTGATGGAATCTGATCCGATGGATTTTTCCGTTGGATATCCGATGAAGCTGACTTTCATCAGTCTTGCCTACACACCATTAGTCAAAAATCCGATCGTGCCAAACCGCGGTGACGTGCAACACTACGACGAGCCGAAAAAAATGAAGTTCAATGCTTCCGAGCATGCATCGACTTGATTCTGAGCATGCATGGATTTTTGTCCGATGGAGTTCCACACAGACGATCAGATTTTTCTATCGTTTTTTTTATCCACAGGAAAAATTTCAAACATGTTCTATTTTTTTCCACCGATGGAAAAAAAAAACGATGGGGCCCACACACGATCGGTTTGTCCGATGAAAACAGTCCATTTTCATCGGACAAACCGATCGTGTGTACACGGCTTAACTCATCCCTCAATGGACTGAGATTTCAATGAGAGACCGCTTGCATGAAATATGTTGATTACTATCGTACTATCTTTTTAACTCACCCTAAAAGCTCTCAGAATCTTTTTGGAGAAAGATGATTGTTTAAAAACAGATAAAAAACAACAGTCAAAGATAAAAACAAGTTTTAAAATGATCAGTTAACAAAACTAACCCAAAACCAATATAGTTTCTTCATTTGCAAATATAAACATTGAGGTCATGCTAATCTAAATTCCAATTAACATACGTAACTGAGGTCAAAGTCTTTGTTTGTGCCCTAGCTAAACAACTTTTAACCATTGACCAGTGTTAAGGAATAATCACTGTGTCTGAACCCTTTGAAGGATTATCATCAATATCTAACAAGATAAGAAAAGATAGTGACATTCTCTTAAAGGCTATTTTTTGGTCAACGTGGAGAATAATACAGAAGACTTTTATTTTTGATTTTTCCATTATATTTTTTATAAATAGCCCCCTTAATGTAACCAAACACATGAGATAAAGTTTGGGAGATCAGAAAACTGACTAGCTAGGGACCTTTTACACTGAGGCATGGGGGCTACTTTTAGTGGTGCTTTTCGGCCGCTAGTGGGACGTTTTAACCCCCACTAGCGGCCGAAAAAAGGGTTAAAAGCAGCCACAAAGCACCCTCAAAGCGCCACTACCAAGGCTTTGCACCGATTCGGTGGCACTGCCCTCAAAGATGCTGTTTGCAGGACGTCCCACAAGCGCACCGCTCCAGTGTAAAAGCCCACAGGCTTTCACACTGGAGTGACAGGAGAGGCTTTACAGGTGCTTTGTAGGCACTATTTTAATCGATATAGCGCCTGTAAAGCACCTCACTGTGAAAGTGGCCTTAGTTAAAATTATTATGTTGCAGTATATACTGGCCAGGAATACATGTGTATAAACTGAACAGATATACTACCTAAGCCTTAACCTAGGGGAACAATACTAAATGTTATTTACCAGCGCTAGGAGGAGACCAAAAAGTATGTGCAAGAAACAAAAAATATATAAAAAATATATATACTGTATATAATGTGCCACAACAGCTGCTGTGTTCAAAGTGATACCCAACCACTCTCTACTATTTACAACAATCTATATACAGCGCTATGTGTATCATCCGATATAGTCCCCCATTAACGCATTAACGGTTCTCACCCTCTCCTCCGGCTGCTGCGTAGCCTCATCCCCTTCATCCCAGAAGAGGACATAGCAGTAGTAGTTGGCACTATCATCAATTCCCGACTCGACTACGCAAACTCCCTCTATATTGGACAACCTAAATATCAGATTTTGCATCTACAAGTCATCCAGAACAAGTCAGCCAGACTGGTAATGGGGAAAAAACCCTGGGAATCCATCACCCCTTCACTGAGGACCCTTCATTGGCTAACCGTAAAGGATAGGGTCACATTCAAGACCCTCTGTCTTACCCACAAGTGCACACAAGGAAACGCTCCTCAATACTTGTGCGAGGAAATAAAGCATTACACCCCCAATCGCATTCTCTGACCAACCAACCAAAACCTCCTCCACATCCCCAAGTCCGCTACAAATCAAAGGGAGATCGAAGATTTGCAGTCCAAGGACCACGGCTATGGAGCGTTCTACCCACAAACATCCGAATGGAAGAAAACCATCGGGCCTTCAGGAAAAAACTTAAGACTCATCTCTTCTGAAGGATCAGGACGACACTGGATGGAAATAAGCGCCTTAAGGTGATTTAGTTCACATTTGTAGCGCTATATAAGTTATTCACTCACTCACTCGCTTAATTTACAAGCTGAGGTCTGCAGGCATGGACCACAAGGTTTGTTCTTGGGTAAGAAACTGGTTACAGGGGCGTATCCAAAGGGTGGTGATAAATAACGTGTACTCAGACTGGTCTGGAGTGGTAAGTGAGGTACCCCAAGGTTTTGTCTTGGGACCAATTCTATTAAATTTATTCATAAATGATATATGATATATGAGCGCAGGTTGAACTGGATGGACTACTGTCTTTTTTCAAACTTACCTACTATCTAACTATGACTGTAAAGCAAATCATTTGTGGCCATTGCATTTATACAGCACTGAGTGGCTGCATGTTCAGTTTAGATGGGTGGTCAGGGAGCAGTAAAACCCTAGCTCAAGTGTCTCTTTTTAGCACCCCAGTTAACTGTGTTAACCAGACCTTAATCTTGGAAAGAGCTTTGCAGTGTTATAAATAAAGAAAAGAGTTTACAAGAGAAAATCCAGATGAGGACATAAATTTAGAAATGGTACAGACACTTTAGATTACTGAAGCAGAAGTTTATTGAAACTCTTGAGAAGGTTTTTCTGCATAGTGATACGTGAAGGATTTTTTGTCAGAAAGGATGATTTGACTTTGTATTTTGTTTATGGTGGACATTGTACTTGCACTGCCGCCCTCTAGTGGTTCATTTCAGAATCCTTAGTAAAAGTTTCACCAAGTGCGTTATTTCAGTACTAGTTTACAGTGCTGTTGACATTATGTTTTAAAACTTCAAATACATTTCTTAACCCCTTAATGATGAAGGTTCATACAAAGGTTAAAGTCTAAAACCAGTTTTACCAAAGGTGACACCGTCACATAAACTATAAGTGACGTCTGGTATACCAGGGACAGGCCGTTGCTGCTTAAACGCGTCTACCTCTGCTGTATTTTTATCTGTATGGACATATAATAAATTCAGTCTGATTGAAGGAGCATGTATCGAGTTGCGGATTGTCAATACTAGGGACAGACAATACTAGGGACAGACCTGCGCATGCGTAGTGCGTGTCCAGCTGTGTTTCACGCCGCACAGGCCCCTGCCGCGAGCACAGTGACCGTGCCCGCGGGACCCGCCGATTTGATGTCCGCTGGTGTTCCGCGATCGTGTCACGGAGTGGCAGAATGGGTAGCGGCCAGTGTAAACAAGGCATCTCCCTGTTCTGCCTAGTGACAGGACACTGATCGTCTGCTCCCTCTCATTGGGAGCAGTGATCAATGTCATGTCACAGCAAGCCCAGCCCCCACACCCTGCTCCCTAGTGGTTAACCCCTTCCCTGCCAGTCACATTTATACAGTAATCAGTGCATTTTTATAGCACTGATCGCTGTATAAATGTGAATGGTCCCAAAATAGCATAAAAAATGGCCGATGTGTTCGCCATAATGCCGCAGTCACAATAAAAATTGCGATGCAGCCTGACCCGATGCGGGTGCTTTGCAGCCTGCGACAATGGCTGCCCTGTACAGAAAGCGGAACTGATGTTGTTCTTCTCTCTCTGTAACCCTGAAAACCGCAAACGACGAGTAGTTGTGTCACTTCTGGTTCCACTCCTTTGTTCACCTGGCTGCCAGCAGCCAGGAAAGCAGTCGATTAGACTAGTCTGATCGACTGCATGGGAGGCTAGAGGAGAGATTTGGGGTCTAAGACACCCCAAATCTCCTCCATAAGAAGGACCTATCATGGCTTCCCTTGCGATAGCAATAAAGTTAGTACAAAAAAGCACCCCTGTCCCACCATGTTTACACCCAAATGCGAACACATACGTTAATCCCGCGCACGTATGTAAACGGTGGTGGCATCAGAACGAGAGCAATAATTCTAGCAGCAGACCTCCTGTGCAACTCTAGACTGGTAACCTGTAGAGGCGTTTAAAGCGACGCCTATGGAGAATTTTAAGCACTGTAGTTTGCTGCCATTCCACAGGCAGACACAATTTTAAAGAGTGACATGGTAGGTACAGTGGAGCAAAAAATTGTGCAAGTTCTCCCACTTAAAAAGATGAGAGAGGCCTGTAATTGTCATCATAGGTATACCTCAACTAGGAGAGACAAAATGTGGAAAAAAATCCAGACAATCACATGTCTGATTTGGAAAGAATTTATTTGCAAATTATGGTGGAAAATAAGTATTTGGTCAATATCAAAAGTTCATCTCAATACTTTGTTATATATCTATTGTTGTTATATATCCTTTGTTGTCAATGACAGAGGTCAAACGTTTTCTGTAAGTCTTCACAAGGTTGCCACACACTGTTGCTGGTATGTTTGCCCATTCCTCCATGCAGATCTCCTCTAGAGCAGTGATGTTTTGGGGCTGTCGCTGGGCAACATGGACTATAACCTCCCTCCAAAGGTTTTCTATGGGGTTGAGATCTGGAGACTGGCTGGGCCACTCCAGGACCTTGAAATGCTTCTTACGAAGCCACTCCTTCGTTGCCCGGGCGGTGTGTTTGGGATCATTGTCATGCTGAAAGACCCAGCTACGTAAAATCTCACGATACATGGCCCAATTCATTCTTTCATGTGCACTGATCAGTCGTCCTGTTCCCTTTGCAGAAAAACAGCCCCAAAGCATGATGTTGCCGCCCCCATGCTTCACAGTAGGTATGGTGTTCTTTGGTTGCAACTCAGCATTCTCTCTCCTGCAAGCACGACGAGTTGTGTTTCTACCAAACAGTTCTACTTTGGATTCATCTGACTATATGACATTCTCCCAATCCTCTTCTGGATCATCCAAATGCTCTCTTGCAAACCTCAGACGGCCCCGGACATGTACTGGCTTAAGCAGGGGGACACGTCTGGCACTGCCGGATCGGATTCCCTGTCGGCGTAGTGTGTTACTGATGGTAGCCTTTGTTACGTTGGTCCCAGCTCTCTGCAGGTCATTTACTAGGTCCCCCGTGTGGTTCTGGGATTTTTGCTTACCATTCTTGTGATAATTTTAAACCCCACGGGGTGAGATCTAGCGTGGAGCCCCAGATCGAGGGAGATTATCAGTGGTCTTGTATGTCTTCCATTTTTCCAATTATTGCTCCCACAGTCCCGAGGACCCGTGTACCCACAGCCCGTGGTGGGTAGTCCTGCAGGTGAAATGAAATGCATAGTATGATGTGACGGGCGAGAAGATTGAGGTCAACAATCCTTTAGAAATGAAAACTTCCGCCCAAATGGATCTGTAGACGTGACAGATCCCGAGACGTGAGCCCTAGCCAACTGGACCAGGAAAGCAAAAAACCTATGAAAGTAAGATGAGACATGAGAATGAACGAAGATGAACCAGCTACCGGTGTAAGCTGAACCTGCGTGACACTGATGTGCTGACAGGAAAATGCCATGACAGGAAAAAATGCTAAGACTGAGCTGATGAGACAGAAACACGCCATGACAACACTGAGGCAGAACATGTAATGACAGAAAAAACCTGGGGCAGCAAAACTATGACATAATCACAACCCCTTCTGAAGCCGAGACAGATCGCATTGACAGAAATGCTGGGCCAGAAACGTCATGACAGAAACCCTGGGACAGAAACGCTATGACAGAAACCCCCGGGACAGAAACGCTATGACAGAAACCCCCGGGACAGAAACGCTATGACAGAAAACCCTTCGGCCGATGATGCTCCCCCCTCATGCTGCCAGCGTGTCTGGGATGAGTGGGTAGATTCCACCCCCCTGATGGCAGCAAAGGCCATGGAGGAGTGGATGGAAATCCACCCACGTGCGTACCGTGAGGTGGGTAAGCGCCCCCCAGGAGACAGTGTGAGAAACGGGAGGTGTGCAGGCGTCCCCTCCATGGTGCACGGCGTGTGTTCCAGGGAGGTGGACTGGCGGGTGATTGGGTGGAGAATGGACACCCCCCCGCCGGCGTGAGCACCGGGAGAAGCGGGCGGCTGCCCCCTGACCATGCGGGCTTGAGCCCAGTGAAGGTAGCTGGATGGACGGACAGACCCCCCCCCCCATGGGAGCATCGTGGGAAGCAGGCGGGCAGCACCCTAATGTCCGATGGAGCCCTGGGGAAAGTAGGTGGGCGGAGGATGGAAGGACGGACGGACGGACGGCCCCCCTCTCCCCTGGCATGAGCGCCGGGAGAAGCGGGTGGGCAGCCCTCACAATGCTAGATGGGACATGGCTGAAAGGAGCGACGGGCGGCCCCCACTATGCTGGTAGAAGCCAGGCATGAACGGGGAGCGGGCAGGCGGACCCCCAATGGTGCCCAGGAGAGGAACCGACACCATTGCTGCGGCCGACCGCCGCTCTGTGAGGAGGCCGGAAGTGACCTGCGTCTACCCAGAAACCCCACTGATGCAGGAGATGAGAGGGGAGGAGGAATAAATAGCCTGCGGCCAGCCTTCACACTTGTTTCCACATTTTGTCTCTCATAGTTGAGGTATACCTATGATGACAATTACAGGCCTCTCTCATCTTTTTAAGTGGGAAAACTTGCACAATTGGTGGCTGACTAAATACTTGTTTGCCCCACTGTATCTATTTACTCTACATAACATCATGTTTCACATTGTACAAAAAAAAAGTGTTTCTTTAATTTTTTTGATTTCATGAAAGTGGTTTTTTTTTTTCAAAATAATTTTGTCTGAAAAACCGCTGCGCAAATACCGTAAATAAATAAATAAATATATATATATATATATATATATATATATATATATATACACAGTATATATATATATAACTTTCAAGGGTTCTAAGTAATGTTTAGAGCAAAAAATATATAGATTTTTTACATGTAGACGTGAAGTGTCAGAATTGGCCTGGATGGCAAGTGGTTCTAGACGGCCCCACGTACAGCTACTGTAGCGGGGCGGCCTCTCTGGCCAAAATCACGTACCTGTACATGATTTCACCCTTCCTGGCGCGGGGTGCACACTGCCAGTGACCAGCTCCCGCTGTGATTGGACACAGCAGGAGCGAATCAGCGGGTCCGCCGGGACCCGCCGATCGTTCCAGAGGCAGACAGAACGGTGGCCTGTTTATGTAAACAAAGCAGATCTCCGTTCTGTGACAGGAGAAGACATAGATCTTGTGTTTCTGCTAAGCATGGACATGGATCTCTGTCTTCTTACAGTACAAGCATCCCCCACACAGTTAGAAAGCACCTCCTAGGGACACATTTAACCCTTTGATTGCCCCTGTTAACCACTTCTCTGTCAGTTTCATTAGTACAGTGACAGTGCATATTATTTAGTACTAATCACTGTATTGGTGTCACTGGTCCCCAAAAAAGTGTCAATTAGCAGTCCCACTATAAGTCGCTGATCGCGGCCATTACTAGTAAAAAAAAATCCATAAAAATATCCTATAGTTTGTAGATGCTTTAACAAACCAATCAATATACAGTAAACGCTTATTGGCATTTGTTTTACCAAAAACGTAGCAGAATACATATCGGCCTAAACTAATGAAGAAATAAAAAAAAAAAAAAATTTGTATCAGATATGTTTTATAGCAGAAAGTAAAAAATATTTTTTATTTTTAATTGTTGGTCTTTTTTTGTTTATACCACTAAAAGAAAGCTCTATTTGTGGGGAAAAAATTACATAAATTATTTTGTGTAGTGTAGCATGACCACGCAATTGTTAGTAAAAGTAAGGCAGTGCCGTATCCAGTAGCGGCCTAAGATTTTTTATTTTGGGGGGGCGGCAAACAATCCTACGCCGCTGCACCCCCCCCTCAGTCCGGGCCAGGGGCGGCAACCCCCCGTCCATTTTAGCACTAAAAATAGCGCCTGTAAACGGCCTCTTATGCCCCTCCAGTAAAGATGAGCTCCGGCGTGTTCGCATTGAACACGTGAGGAGCCCGCCAGGAAGTCGGCACCTGCGCTGCGCTAATCACAGCCAGGCAGACATTTCACGATCTCTGCAGCCGAGCATTGGGAAATGTCTGCCTGGCTGTGATTAGCGCAGCGCGGGTGCCGACTTCCTGGCGGGCTCCTCACGTGTTCAATGCGAACACGCCGGAGCTCATCCTTACTCTCCAGTGTGAAAGCCTGAGGAGCATCTTTGGGGCGGTTTGGGAGCGATGTATTGAAATGAATGGGCAGGGATTCAGAAGCTCCGTAGCACTTTTAACCCCTTCTTAACCTCTTCTTGGGGGTTAAAAGCGCCCCGTTAGTGGCCAAAAATTGTTTATAGAGGTAAAGTGCCGCTAAAACTAGCGCCGCTTTACCCGCTAACAGACCCTCCGACCACTGTAAAAGCAGCCTAAGGCCCCTTTCACACGGGACGGATCAGTAATGATCCACCCTGTGAACCTCCGCTTGCTCAGCGGGGATCGCTCAGTTGATCCCCGCTGAGCCGGCGGATGACAGGTCCATCTTTGCTTACTGTGCAGGGACGGATCTGTCAGAGCTTCGCTCTCCTCTATGGGGAACTGAATGAAAACGCACTGCCTGTCTGTTTTCATCCGATCCACCAGACGGATTGAAAATAGGGCTTCCATCTGTCCGCATTTAGCGAATGGGAGCGGACCGGACATGTCACCGCTGACATGCGTCGCTCCATAGAGGTACATACATGAAGCGTCCGTTCAGGTCCGCCTGAAAAAAACCGACAGTCGGACCTGAACGGTTTGCATGTGTGAAAGAGCCCTAAAAAATGGCCTGGTCATTAAGGGGGGGGGGGTAAACCTTCTGGGGGGTGAAGTGGATAATGGGACTATGAGAACACCCAAATTATGAAACAAACGCATGTTCTGCCATGGCTACACACTGACTATTGTACCGTTCTGTGGGAAGAAACGTTGGGGTCTGGGCTGACATTGTGCTTGCTGGAAGCAGTGGATACGAAGGGCATTGTCTGTATCCAATGTGGCAGCAGGTTGATATAAACACTTCCGGTCAGTGTAATTCTAAATAAAGCTTGATATTGTCTTTACACAAGAAGGTGGAGGAGCGCCTTTCTGCTCTATAGGGAGAACCATCAGGGATCCTGGTAGAGATATGCGGAGAGGAAAGGGTGCACGTCTGTACGGAGAAAGGACCCGGAAAGAGATGGGAGGAGACTGAGGATAGACAGGAGCAGACGGGAGAGCAGAGCTGGAAGAGAAGCTTGCTTTCACTGGTGACTTTGTATCTTTGGGACCGGATGGCAACAGTCACTTATAGTAAGAGAATATCTATGTATAATGACTTCACAAAGAAAGGGCTTACTGTTGTATCTTAATGTAACAAATCTGTGTACACAGTGGTGTGTTGCAAATAGGAGAGGGACCACTGGTTGTCTCTATACAGTTGTAGGAGTGTTGGATTTTCTATTATTATTATTATTATTATTATTATTATTATTATTATTATATAGGAATTATATAGCGCCATCAGTTTGTGCAGTGCTTTACAACATGAGGGCAGACAGTACAGTTACATTGCAATACAGGAGGGATCAGAGGGCCCTACTCCTTAGAGCTTACAATCTAGGAGGGAGTGTCAAGTGATACAAAAGGTCAGGCATGCTGCAAGGATTTTTGACATTTGCCGCCCCCTGGCTCCACCCCTTTGCCCTGCCCATGTATACCCCACTTTTTAATGAAGCGCCCGTGAAATGCAGCCTCGCCAGCGCCCGTGAAATGCAGCCTCGCCAGCGCCCGCGAAATGCAGCCTCGCCAGCGCCCGCGAAATGCAGCCTCGCCAGCGCCCTCGAAATGCAGCCTCGCCAGCGCCCGCGAAATGCAGCCTCGCCAGCGCCCGCGAAATGCAGCCTCGCCAGCGCCCGCAAAATGCAGCCTCGCCAGCGCCCGCAAAATGCAGCCTCGCCAGCGCCCGTGATATGCAGCCTCGCCAGCGCCCGTGAAATGCAGCCTCAGCCAGAGCCCGTGAAATGCAGCCTATCAGCGTCCATCAATTAATGTTTGCTTTCTTTTATGCATTCATTTAGGAGTCGGGACACAGACACAATCCTCCACCACTGCTGCGCCTCTGACACTGTGTGCGAACGGAGCAACGGCTGCTGTCAAGACTTGGTTGCTTGCTGCAGAGAGAAGAGAGTAGGAACACCAGTGGCCTGGTGCCAGTGCCGATCCTGACCTCCCTGGGGCCCTAAGCAAACTTCTGCTAAGGGGCCCTGTACGGCAGTGAAAAATGGGTGTGTTTACGGGAAATAGTGGGTGTGGCTTACATGGGCGTGGTCAGAGTCTGAGTTGAATGAGGGATAGAGGGAGAGAAAGAAGGTGGGAGAGAAAGAACGGAGAAAGAAAGAGGGATGGAGGGACAGCGGTCCCAGATTCTACACCACAATAGAAATCTGTGTATTCCAGAAAGTTTAACAAATCAGCAGATAAAGATCCTCCAAAACATCTGGTGTTAGCGCTTCAATCATCCCGGCACCATGGTTGTTATGGTGTCAGGATGATTGAAGCGCATTATTTCTATTATATTATTACATTGTAATATAGAATGAAATTATTTAACTCCACCATAATGCAGAAATAGTGGAAGCCCGGAGTCCCCCCTTCCATCGGGTATTCCCAGCGGAGTCCCCCCTTCCATCGGGTATTCCCAGCGGAGTCCCCCCTTCCATCGGGTATTCCCAGCGGAGTCCCCCCTTCCATCGGGTATTCCCAGCGGAGTCCCCCCTTCCATCGGGTATTCCCAGCGGAGTCCCCCCTTCCATCGGGTATTCCCAGCGGAGTCCCCCCTTCCATCGGGTATTCCCAGCGGAGTCCCCCCTTCCATCATCAGGTATGAAGCCATAGCAGCAGAGACTCACTCCGCCGCCATTACAGTTACAGAGTGGACAGGACAGTGGAGAGCCGGTCGGGTGGCTGCCAATAGGAATTGAGCTGCGGCACCGCCCACCCCCGCCCCTTCCCACATCATTTCACAGACAAACATCAGTGGGGCGGGAGTTGGGCAGTGCCACAGCTCAATTCCTATTTGGTCTACAAGAAAATGGCGGCCGGCTGAGACATTGTCTCTAGCGGCGGTGACGGCAGCTGTGGGGAAAAATCGGGGGCCCCGAGTATTACTCAGGGCCCTACGCAGCTTGTGTAGCTTGCGTATAGGGCGGATCGGCCCTGCCTGGTGCCCTAGGCAGCACAGCGCCCTAGGTGGCTGCCTAGTTTGCCTAGTGGTAGCACTAGCCCTGAAAAAGGTAATGGCTGTGGGGGATGAGATGATGACAAATTTAAAGTACAGTTGTTAGGTGAGGGCAGGATAGGCTTCTTTTGAAGAGAACATTTTATAGGGATCGCCTAAAAGTGGATCGAGTAGGAGATAATGGGACAGATTGTGGTAAGGAATTCCAAAGGGATGGGAGAAGCTCAGGAAAAGTCCTGGAGGTGAGAATGGGGGGAGGTGACAAGGAAGCTATAGAGCAAGTTTTGGGAGGGACAAAGAGGACGATTAGGTTGGTATTTTGAGACTAGGCTAGTGATGTAGCTGGGGGCATCCATTGCCATACATCACCCGAACAGATAGCGACGGTAAGGCACACATACAGGTACTGCATTAACCGCTTCCGGAACGCCCCACATATATAGTCGCTGCAGGTCAGCCCAGCTGCGCAAAATCGGTATGTGACTGTGCATGCGTTTTAGGGGGCGCACGCGATGCTGTGATTGGAAACGGCAGGAGCTAATTAGCGGGACCAGCAGCCGCAATGGCCACTGCAACCCGCTGATCGTTCCCAGGAGAGACGGATCAACCATCTGCTTGTGTAAACAAGGCAACCGGTTTGTCTGTCGCAGTTCAGCTAAAAATCGCACTACCAGTAAAGAATAAAAAAAAGGTTCCTAAACTTATCCTGTAGTTTGTAAACGTTATAACTTTTTTGCAAACCAAGCAATATACGCTTGTTGTGATTTTTTTTACTCTATTTTTGGGGGGTATGTATTGTAGCAGAAGGTAAAAAATATTGTATTTTTTTATTTTATTTTCAAAATTTTCAGTCTTATTCTTTTTTTTTTTTTTTTAATGAACGTGTCATTTTCTTTTGTTGAACCTGCTGGTTTAATGAAAAAAAATCTCCTTTATGGCCAGCCTTTTTTGGGTGAAAACTACCGATTTAAAAGAAAATTGTACGAGCGAAAAATGTTTGCCCCATTTGGATAATTTCAGAGGAAAACTGTGTACTGGTGATCAGATTATCGCACGATCATAAAAAATATAAGTCAAGTTGGATCTTTTCTGATCAGTTTTAAATGTTTTACTTTGCTATGTACTAATTGTTCTTATTCATAAAATTGTATGATACATTTAATGCTGTAATACTTCTTGACAGATATTGTGCTCTGTCATTCAAACTAGTACTTGTTTATTGAAACTCAATACAAATTTATTGTAAAACAGATTATCGCGCTATTGCTTCTAAAGCGGTATTTTCATGTGAATGGGCCTTTAGTCCGGTTCAAACTATTACGATGCGGGAGCCAGTGCGGGTTCTCCTTCACAGGCAGTTCACACTGCCCTCTGCAAACCGCTGCCAGTGTCAATACAAAGTTAAAGCAGAGTTCCACTGGTTGTTAAGTTTATTAAAAGTCAGCAGCTACAAAAAGTGTAGCTGCTGGCTTTTAATAAACAGACACTCACCTGTCCCACGGTCCCAACGATGCGGCCGCCCGATGCCTCCTCTCTCCTGCCGGCATTGTAAGTGTGGGCACCCGGCTGTGCACCGCACATGCGCGAGTCGTGCTGTGCTCTGTCAGTGGCCAGGTAATCTTCTGGAACCTGTGACGTGTCCCAGAAGATTGCAGGGAGGGAGGGGTCACCTAGGGGAAGGATTTGTGAATCCTGTTTACTGCTTTCCAGGGCTCCATTAGGGAGATTTAACCACACTTTCTGTTCTTCTGACAATGTCTTACCAGACAGGAACTAAGGAAAGCTCTCATCCCATCGCTCTCATCACTCCATCCCAATTTTTTTTTTTGTTTTGACATAACTTGCATAGCAGGTCCTCTAAATGAGTTATTGGCACTTTCTGTAGGGTAAAGATACTGATTTACTAAGGATTTTTTATATTTCCCTTGTTCCCATTATTTGCTATTGAAGTGAATACATAGTTGCTTTATTTACTATGTTAAAAGAAGAGAGTCTGCTCTTTTAGTAAATCAGTCTGTATGTTTCTTTCAGTTGAAGAAAGTTAGGCTGCATTCACACCTGAGCGTTTTGTCGCCTGAAGCGCGACCCTCCAAAATGCTAGAGGGGAAAAATACATTATTCTCAATGGAGATGGTTCACATCTCCACTCCAGAACGCCTGATGCCGATCGCCTGAATCTCAAACAAGTTCCGGACCCTTTTTTGTTGCGCGAATTTGGCGTTTTTATTTCCCATAGAAAGTAATGGAAACACTTGATTCAAGCGACTAGCGATTGCTACGGGCGTTTTGTCGCTTTAATCAATAGAACATTTCACCCAGGCAGAAGATAAATAAAATCTACCAACATAGCAACAAGTGATGAAAAGATGATGATTTATCCTATTGGCTAAAATAAAAATCGTCGGACGACGCTGTATGCAAACGCGCAAATACGCTGGAAAAAAACGCCCGAAAAACGACCAAACAAGCTACGCTCAGGTGTGAATGCAGCCTTAGTAATTTGCTTGCCTTTGGAGATTCAGATTGGCATTGCATGATGGTGGTGGTATTTATTATTATTAATATTATTACTGTTACTGCTGCTACTACTGTTGTCAATCAAGACACCCTGACCCTCCCTTTTTTATTGATTCTTCCATATTTTTTTTACAGAAAGTTCATCTTTAAGAAACAGGTCCTCCAGTCTTTTACAGAACAAACCCCATTTGATTGGCCAAACCGACTGGACTGCCACTCCGTATGGTCCCATCACAGAAAGTTCAACAAGAATCTAATTTCCAAGCCATTATCCATAAGCCAATCGGGACGCTTGTTACATGGGGAAGGACATTGTGTTCCTGCAGGCTCAGGAGGACATGGGGTGCAATTAAGACAGCATGAGAATCACTCGAAAGAGATTGTGCTATAGCATAGTCTTCCTGTACTGTGTCTTCTCTTTCTATGCTGCCTACAATGTCTTCTTCAAATCGCTACACATGTCCCGGGTTCACAGAGTGGTGAACAAAAAGGAGAACAACAGAGGTATGTGCAATCTATAGCATCAGCAGTTCTGCCCTGCTCTTACTGAGGACCTGCTATATAATAAAGCATCAGTATTTACAGACTGTGCTCCATGTTGGCGATCAGCTTGTATTTTGCAACCTTAACAGTAACAGGTTGACCTAGATCAGGGGTGTCAACCTCAATTGTATCGTGGGCCGCATCAGCATTATGATTGCCCTCAAAAGGGTTGTATCTGTAAGATTAGATGTCCAGTGCATCCCCTTCCCTTACATTAGATGTCAAGAGAGCCCCCACCATCAGGAGCTGAGTCCCCCACTCTCCCTTACATCACAGTGCACCCCCCTTCCCTTTGCTGCTGCTGGGAAGAAGCTGGATGCATTGCTTGAAAGTAAGGGTCTGGAGTAGGGCTGCAACTAACGATTATTTTCATAATTGATTAGTTGGCTGATTATTGTTTCGATTAATCGGATAATAGCCTTTAAAAAAAAAAAATTGCATTTTTACATTTTTTTTTGGGCCAATTTGTTGTTGGGCAGATTACAAAACACAAATTGCCGCAAAAACACATTACATGCTTTTCTGCAGCTTCTCCATTGAAGTATATTGAACCAAAAAAAAAATAAAAAAATAGCACTGTTTTGCATCAAAAACTCATTGTTAAAAACTCCAAATACGCAACAGCTGGAAAAAAATCATGGATGTGAACGTGTCCCATAGGAAAACATGTAAATGAACTGTAGTGTGTTTCTGCAAAAAGCACCAAAAAACAGAGGTGTGAACCCAGGCCTGAGATGTTTAGTAACATAATAGGGTTAAAAAAACTAAAATAAGTACAAAAAGAGCAAATAATCGCTACTGTAAGGGGTTCATTTTTTTTTACTGTGGGACAGAGAAAGTAATATTTACAGTAGCGACTTGCTTTTTTGTACTGTAAAAGGGCTAATTTTATTTTTTTTAACCCCATTATGTTACTGCCCGATTAATTGATTATTAAAATTGTAATTGATTAATTTCATAATCGATTAGTTATCGATTAGTTGTTTCGGCCCTAGTCTGGAGTAGGACTGGAGGAGGGCTGGAGCTCTCCTGCAGGTGCAAGAGCCATATGAAATGGCCTGGAGGGCCGGATTTGGCCCGCGGGCCTTGTGTTTGACACCTGTGATCTAGATTGTATAATATATGCATTATTTTAACAATCTGTACACTTTCCTTTAGACCTTATAACTATGTAGTGCAAGGGTTTTTGATTGGATACAAATTAAATGGGTTGCTTAGGTTTTTTTCCTCCATATAGTTTTGGTAAATGTAAAGGAAATTATACAATCAGATTGTAGCATTTATAAAATGTTATAGATCTGCAGTCACAGAATTAAAGGGTAGGGATGGAGTGGGCTACCAAATCCCTCAGTCAGCTAGAGAAGACCCCCTGCACAATTTGCCTTCCAGTGGCTCCATAAAGGGTCAGATTATGTTTAAATTCCTGCCCTAAACTGGGACTTTCACTGTTTCAGGGGCACAATTCTTTGTTTGGCGTTGAGGGGATTTCTGTGCAGTCATTTTTGTTTTTATCAGCTCTCTGTGGTTCTCATAATTGGAATGCTTGGGATGCAAAGCAGAATGTGCATTGGGGTGTAATTCTAAGTATGCTCATGCCTTATGTGAGAAATATATTATTCATTTGACAACTTTGTGTACTTAAAAAAAAAAAAAAAAAAGGTACATTTTCCAAAAAGACCTTGGGGTGTTTGCTCTCCAAAATGTGGGCATTATGTGGGTGTTTCTACTGTCCTGGTGCTCCAGGGTTTCCAAAAGTGATAGGTAGTCGGGAAACTAGATGTGTACTTTTATGCCTCTAGAAAGCCTGAAGGTGCTTCTTGGATCTCTCTGTGTTAGGCTGTGAAAAGGTCTTGTGAATGAAAACAAACAAAATGTGGCACTCACATAACCAAACAAGTTTCAAAATTGGCAACTTGCAAATAAAGACGAAAGTAGCGCTTGTCAGACCCACCAGGGTCGGGAGGTTCACAATGCAAGGAAGAATCTAAACAATCCAGAGCATCCATTGCTCGATTGGGGGAAGAAGTCCACCAGATGGTGCAGTGTGCCCCCTAGACGCTGGTGGTTGCGGGATGCCGAACACCAGCAGCCGGGGGTAATGTCAGCACAGGAGGCAGGAAAGAGGGACATGGCTAACGCATTTCAGAGCCACCCACGGCTCTTTTTTCAAAGCGAATTGAGTGCTGGTCCTTAGCCTCTATAGTGGCATGCGTCTAGGTTTAGTTTTGGGCAATATGTTTTGTGAGTAATGAAGATACACTGCAGCGGCCATACAGGGGACCTTAATGCTGCTGTGCTCAGTAAATATCGGTGACACAACCAGTAAATATCGGTGACACCACCCCTTGTGACATCAATGACCCAGCATGCTCTCAGTCAATGACATCACAAGGGGCGGGTCCACCAGGTGACTTTAACGACTGGCCCCCTCCCCTAAGTTATTAAAGAGCAGGATCTGGGGGCCACCTTGTTAAAGGGGGCTTCCGGATTCTGATAACCCCCCCTGCCCACAGACCCCCACAGCCACCGGCCAGGGTTGTGGGGAAGAGGCTCTTGTCCTTGAATTATTTTTCCCATCATGGGCGTGAGTGGGGCCCCATGTCAAGTTTTGCCTCAGGCCTCACAAAGCCTAGAGCCGCCTCTGAGGAAAAGTGTGTAAAATAAAGGATGTGAGTGAAACAATATTTAATAAAAGATTAAATGGAAGTTCTGAGTGTCCCAGAACATGGTGCGCCATCTGGTGGACTTCTTCCCCCTTTCGAGCAGTGGATGCTCTGGATCCTTCCTTGTGCTGTGAACCTCCCCAAACCCTGGTTGGTCTGACAAGTGCTAGTTTATTCTTTATATGTAAGTCGCCAATTGTGTTTGGTTATGTATAATGCGGCACTTAGAGTGGTGCTGCACAGAGATTCCATAACATCTCCAGGGAGCTACCTTCTGAGTGCTGCTTTTTGCTGAGTCTGTCCCCCATGATCCTCACCATTGGGATCATTCTATTGCTTTGGCTCATGAACTCTGCTATTACCCATCCTTTGCGTCATCTACTAATGACTGTGAAAAGGTCACTCAGGAGTAGCAGAATGTGTTTTGGGGTTTAATTCTAAAGCCTCGTGCACACTGGATATTACAAAAAAGCAAAAAACTTTAGCTGTAGAGCCTATGTGTACATGAACACAGGATAACATGCTGGGGAGTTTATTGCCAATTTATTACCATTCTTCTCTCAGGTTGCTGTCTTGGAAGACTCCTAGAAAAATGTATTTCCGATAAGTCTAACTGTGATTTTTTTTTTTTTTTTTTTTTTTTTTTTTTTTAGGCTCCCTCTACTTGAATAAAGAACAGTGGAATCCTTGGGAAGAAAGTGAAAAGAGCATCAAAGCGCTCCATGTGAAGAAAGCAAAAGATAAATGGAAAAGCTTATTAAACCGTGAATCCCAACAAGAACCTGCTAAGCTCAAAGTACAGATATGGAGCAAGGCTGCTATCGGTGGGTGAGACCTATATCAAAATATGTTTCAAAGTGGAAAATTTAGTTGCAAGAATCTGTAGTTGAAAGTTTGTATTTGCATAAGCTTAGAGTGATTCTGTTCTTAAGCAAGTTCACTATAATTTTCATCCCTCCCCATCAGCAAAATCCCACCTTACTTTCTTTCCCCTGCTACTTCGTTCAGCCGCTGAGTGAAGTAAAGACAGAAGGTTTTTTATCTAAATGCATTAAGATAAACATTCTGGCCCGTATTCACAAAGGACTTACGACAGCATATCTCCACGTACGCCGGCTTAAGTCCGAATGTGCGCCGTCTTATCTTTGCGCCTGATTCATAGAATCAGATACGCCTCACGGTTGCCAAGATACGAGCAGCGTAAGTCTCCTACGCCGTTGTATCTTGGGGTGCATATTTCCGCTGGCCGCTAGGGTCGCTTCCGTATATTTCTGTGTTGAATATGCAAATGAGCTAGATACGCCGATTCACGACCGTACTTGCGCCCAGTGTATTAAAATACGCTGTTTACGTAAGGCGTACGACCGGCGTAACTTTACCCCTCATAAAGCAGGGGTAAGTCATGTTGGGTATGGACGTCGGAACAGCGTCGTAATTTACGTTGTTTGCGTAAGTCGTACGTGAATGGGGATGGGCGTAGGTTACGTTCACGTCGACCTAAGCATTGAGCCGGTGTAATTCAGAGAGAAAATTTGACGTGGTACTGAGCATGCGTGCGCATTTCGTAAGGCGCGTCATTTACGTGGGGTCACGATTCATTACCATACAACACGCCCCCTACCAGCCTACTTTGAATTAGGCGGGCTTACGCCGGCACATTTAGGCTACGCCGCCGTAACTTAGGGCGCAAGTTCTTTGTGAATACTGCACTTGCCTGTCTAAGTTGCAGCGGCGTAGCGTAAATAGGATACGCTACGCCCGCACAAAGATGTGCCTTTCTACGTGAATCTGGCCCTCTGTGTGTAGCAGCACCCCCCCAATTTACCTACCTGAGTTTTTTTCTCTCTCCAGCGTTGTCCACGATTCGCTGCCTTCCAGTACACTCCTCCTGGTTGGCAGAGACAGAGCAGTGGTGCTATTGTCTCCCATGGCTGTCACTCAGTCAGTCAGCCAATCGGGAGAGAGGGGGCAGGGGCTGGTCCGGGGCTCTGTGTCTGAATGGATACACGGAGCTTTGATTCAGCTTGGTTGACCCTTATAGCAAGCTGTTGACTGAGGGGCACTCAAAGGAGGGAGGAACTAGGAGCACAGAAGAGGGACCCAAGAAGAGGAGGATCCAGGCTGCTCTGTGCAAAACCAGCTGCACAGAGGAGGCAAGTAAAAACAGCCTTTACAATCACTTTAAGTTAGAAGTTGCCAGAGTTGTTTCTTTCACAAGGCTACGGACCCCCTTATGACAGTGCTGATTATTATGGCGCCTATCATTCTACTACTAGTCTATCTTGTGGATTACCAGCACAGCAAGTCCCTTACATATAAACGTTCAACTTGCAAACTTTCGTTCAGCGGGCCGAATGATAAAAAAAAAACTGACAGACCGCCATACCAACACAAGCAATGTTTGTGCAGCAATCTCCCATGCTGTGCTATTGTGTTCTGAGAGGGGACTCCCACCCCCACCAGAACACACTGATCAGCACCCGCAGCCTTTGTCTGCAAGCACTGATCTTTTTTTGGGCTTACGAATAACTTGGACTTGCGAACGAGCTCCCGAAACAGAACTTGTTCGTAGGTAGGGGGCTTGCTGTATGAATTTTTGTATGGGTAAACAATATACAGTCAGTCCCAGGGTTACAAACGAGCCAGGGACTGTTGGCTTGTTCTTAAGTTGAATCTGTTTGTAAGTTGGAACAGGTAAAAAAAAGTAAGTGTAGCTCCAGCCAAAAAAAATCTATTAAGCTTTTTGGATAACATAGGGAAGGGTTATCACCCCTGTAACATTTGTTTTGCTGTCTGCTGTTTTGCTGTGAGATTTCACCTCACTTTATGTCCCAATGACAGTTGGATTTTGAAAATTTTAGGTTGTTAGGGAAACAAGGATTGGTTATAAAGCATCAGTGGAGTGGAGACACCTTTTATCCCATAATAACTCTTACAGGAGAGAATTTCCCTTCCTAGGGGTGGATTTCCACTCACTTCCTGTTGTCTCCCTCTGTTTGTAAGTAGGGGACCGCCTGCACTAGTATATGATAGTATGGCAGAAAATACAGTGTTCTAAAATAATCAGTTATTTGTGTATTCTGTTCTCTGTAGGACATTACTTATGGCAGCACATTTTAGAAGGACCACTTGAACCCACTGATGTCAATGCTCAGTGGAGGGAAGGCAAACTGAGGACAGGAACAACAGAATTCAGGTACGTGACATCATACTACTACTACTAATTTTACATGTGATTTTCTAAGAAACCCATTCTCAAAAATAGTGTTTGTACTCTATGTGTATATACTGTATATATGTGTGTAAAAAAAAAATATACGTGTGTGTGTGTGTATATGTGTGTATATATATGTATATGTATATATGTATATGTATATATATATATATATATATATATATATATATATATATATATATATATATATATATATATATATATATATATATATATATATATATATATATATATATATATATATATACACACACCGATTAGGCATACCATTGGGACCACTGACTTGTGTCCATTTACCACTGCATATTCAGTCAGGCACACCAATAAAAATGGGAGAGAGCTCAGTCTTTGTTTAGGTGGAGCAGATCAGAGCTAGCCTGGTGTAAAGGGACATCAGTTAGCCTACTCCCAACCGCCCATAGAGCAGAGCATTCAGAAACTGAGAGTCATCCACCTGCTCTGCTCCAATCAGCAGGAAATCTGCTCACAGACTCCCCCCCCCCCCCCCCCCCCCCCCATCAATCGACTTGAGTGCAACCAGCATCCTGGAATTTTAGTAATGTGATTAGAAGCATTTTCTCTTCCTTCTTCATCCAGTTGCAGAAAAGAAAACACATAGGGCTGGATTCACGTAGATCCGCGCATTTTTACGGCGGCGTAGCGTATCGTATTTATGCTACACCGCCTTAAGTCAGAGAGGCAAGTGCTGTATTCACAAAGCACTTGCCTCCTAACTTACGGCGGCGTAGCGTAAATGGGGCCGGCGTAAGCGTGCCAAATTCAAATGAGGATGAGGGGGGCGTGTTTTATGTAAATGATTGGTGACCCGACGTGATTAACGTTTTTACGAACGGCGCATGCGCCGTCCGTGTACATATCCCAGTGTGCATTGCTCCAAAGTACGCCGCAAGGACGTATTGGTTTCGACGTGAACGTAAATTACGTCCAGCCCCATTCACGGACCACTTATGCAAACGACGTAAAATTTTCAAATTTCGAGGCGGGAACGACGGCCATACTTAACATTGGCTACGCCACCTAGGGGGCAGCTTTATCTTTACGCGGCGTACCTCTTACGGAAACGGCGTATCTTTACTGCGACGGGCAAGCGTCCGTTCGTGAATTGGCGTATCTAGTCATTTACATATTCTACGGCGAAATCAACAGAAGCGCCACCTAGCGCCCAGTGGAAAAATTGCACCCTAAGATACGACGGCGCAGGCCGTCGTATCTTGGCTAGGTTTAATGCCGCGTACACACCATCACTTTATGTGATGAAAAAAAATGACGTTTTTAAAAACGTCACTTTAATTGACTGTGTGTGGGGGAAAACGTCGTTTTATGTCTTGTAAAAAACGACCAAAAAAAATTGAAGCATGCTTCAATTTTATGTGTCGTTTTTCAAAAGTGCACTTTTTACTTCACAGAAATTGACCGTGTGTAGCAAAAAACGTCGTTTTCTAAGACGTTTTTTCATCCACGCATGCCCAGAAGCTACTTATGAAGCAAGCTTCAATGGAAAAACGTGGTGGAACGTAACCTCACTTTGCAAGATCATTGTGAGAAAACGATGGTGTGTAGGCAACTTCGTCTTTGAAAATTGAAGTTTCAAAAACGTCATTTTTTACTTCACAGAAAGTGTCGTTTTTTTTCATCACATAAAGTGATGGTGTGTACGCGGCATTAGTGTATCTCAGTTTGAGCATACACTTAAACTTACGACGGGCTTAGATTCCGAGTTACGTCTGCGTATCTATTGATACGCCGGCGTAACTCTTTGTGAATCCGGCCCATACTGTTGATGGGGGAATCGAGTGATTTTGTTTTCTGCAACCTGCGGTTAAAGGAAGGAAAATAGTATCATCTATGGCCGCCTTTATTTGAGGGGATAATGTATATCTAAATATTCCTAGCCCTGCTTTCCTATCTACAGTATATAGCTGGAGGCTCAAGATCTGCTATAAGATGCCTCCTATATCAAAGCACGAAACAAACAATTCTTTGTTAAACAACATTTTGAGGAGCTCTACTGAATCCTTGCAGCACTCCTTTCTTTTTGGTATCGTTCTTAGATATTCTTGTTCTCTAAACTAACCCCTGAAAACAGAGACCTCTTGGAATGTAGATGGCCTACCTGCTATAGTCTATAAAAATGTTTTCAATCCGTACAATTTCTGGACACAGTAAAGTATTTGCATTGGTTAAGCAGGCCATTAATTATGTAGCTACCTTTCCTGTAACCGCTCTCCGCTATTGTGACTGATACACACACACACACACACACACACACTAAATATATAATATAATATTAGTGTGTGTGTGTATATCTATATACAGGGCTTTTTTTCAGCAGGAACGCAGTTCCGGCACCTCCAGCTCTGAATGTATGTAATGGCAATGGGTGCTGGGGTGTACTGGAGGGTCTATTAATGCTGGCTGCTGGGGGATCTATTGTTGCTGGGGGATCTATTGTTGCTGGGGAGGTCAGTTGTTGCTGGTAGAGGATCTATTGTTGTTGGAGGGCTCTTATGCTACTGGGAGACAATCGTTGCTGGGAGACATCAACTGTTGAAGGAGGGATCTATTGTTAGCTGGTCAGAGTCTATTGTTGCTGGCTACAGGTGATCTTTTTTACTTCCTATCATATACAAATTAATTAGTACTACAACTTGATACTTGGTTCTGAATCCATTACTGAGAGGTGGGTAGGGGGTGGAACCAAGGAATGGTGCTCAAAGGTTGGTAGGGAGTGGAACCAAGGCATGGTTCTCATAGGTGGATAGGGAGTGGAACCAAGGAATGGTGCTCGGAGGTTGGTAGGGAGTGGAACCAAGGAATGGTGCTCGTAGGTGGGTGGGGACTGAAACCAATGAATGGTGCTCAGAGGTAAGTAGAGGGTTGGAACCAAGGTATGGTGCTCGGAGTTGGGTAGGGGGTGCACACAACAGGTGACTCAGAAGTAGGGAGTTCCTGCACCTATTCTCTGAGAAAAAAAAGCTGTGTGTGTGTGTGTGTGTGTGTATGTGTATGTGTATGTATATGTATATGTATATATATATATATATATATATATATATATATATATATATATATATATATATATTGACGGGGGGAATAATATATTCACAGCATTGAAGCTTTTAAATAGAGAGAGGGAATACAGCTCTAAACAGAATAGCCAGAGGTAAATTCAGGCTGACAAAGAAATGAAGCCCCATCAAAAGGCCTAGCAGGGGTGTCTCCACAGCGTTTCTCTGCTCCAAACGAGTTTAAGACCATTTTGAGCCTCACTATAGTTGGAAGGTAGAACCTTATAAAATGATACAGCTACCCCAACTTTTTTATGAGTTACAATACCCCTATTTTTTTTGTGTTTTAAAAAAAAAAAAAAGTTTTTAGTGAACTTATTGTAGACATCAGGCCCCCTAGAATTAAATGTTAACATTTATACCTGTCCTGGAAAGAGAGTCCCTGACCCTCGACTGCATTATCTAGCAGCACAGGATTGTACAGGATGATCTTATCCAGATGTTGACATCACTCCTTAAGAAAGAACCAACTCCGCTCTGAATGCTGGTGCCTTTCAAACCCATCATATGTGATCTAGTCCCAAATGAAGGTAATCCTCATCTACCGGGGCTAATGTGTACTCCTCTGTGGCACAACAGATACCTCACAGAGCTAATTGACCCAGAACGCTCTGAGTTATGGAACAAAGCATGCATCGCCCTTTCTCTGTTATACCTTTTTAATACATTTTAATCCTTTAAAACATTTGTAGGTAGAGTTCTTTCTATCTTGATCGGTTTTGAATTCCTGTAGCTCTGTCATTCCCTAAATAATCAGCAAAGCCTTAAAAACCTAACACTATATAAAGTGTGCAAGGAGGGGCTAATATCTAAAATATACTACTCTTCTTGCCAGTTCATATAATCCCATTGTCAGAAAAATGAGTAAAGGACCTAGGTCTAATT
The DNA here is from genome assembly GCF_905171775.1 of Rana temporaria. Lineage (NCBI taxonomy): Eukaryota > Metazoa > Chordata > Amphibia > Anura > Ranidae > Rana > Rana temporaria. The sequence goes on along the minus strand of NC_053491.1, from coordinate 198,404,378 downwards.
ACAGAGTAGTGGCTTAAGAGTTGCACAGTTCTTTCTATTAATTGGAGTTTATTTGGCTTCTTTAAGAATGTACCACTTTGTTAGCAGAGACTCCCCATTGTGCCCTCGGTGCACACTGAGACCAGGAGGGCTCATTTTATATGTTCCAGAGATGCCAAAAAAATGGTCTAGTACTCACAAGATGTGTTTTGATATCCTAATTCGATTACATTGCTCTCCCGAGTCAAAATCTGGTCTACTGGAAACTTTGACGCTTTCCTGTAACAAACCTTATCCGCAATAGGCAGGACCATAGGTGTGCGCAGCCTATTGCATTAGGGTGTGCACACCAAAGCCCAACAACACACTACCGATGACTCACTATGTTCATTCAGAAAGGGAAATTACATATTTACTGGCCTCTTCCCCACTCCTAAAACATACCAGCAACAACAGCCGATAGGAGAGGAGGGAAGCTCTCAGCGCTGCAGGGGGAAAGATGGGAGCCAGGGCAGTAGGGGAAATCTGTGCTGCTCAGGGTGATTAGGGTGTGCCTGGGCACACCTGGCACACCCTGTGAACACACCTATGGGCAGGACCAGGAACACACTTGATCAATGACTACCTCCAACAACATGTCCTTTGATTAGAAAATCTGAGCACCATCTTACACTCGGAAAGCTTAATAAACCCAGGGATAGTTCTCACAAATTTGAAACCATTTGGTGGGAATGGCTTACTGACTACCAATTTAGCATCACCTGCTTTAATCCCTAACAGACTTTTGAGCAAGAACTGTGCCCAGGGTAGATTAATGATCTGTTAACACTCTATTCTTTACTATTATGTACGATTGGTAAATAATAAGTGCATGGACTACCTGCTTTTGTAAGTATTGGCACTGTTCTTTAATACTTGATCTGTTCTTTCTATTCAGTCTGTACCCCCTACAATTCACATTAATATGTCATACTTTCTGATTGTGTTTGAAGCTCTTGTATGCTTCTCTGTGATCTGTAGTGAGTAGGTTGTACTTTAACTCCCTTTGACCCTGTAAGCCATGTTCTGTCTTGGGCCTCTTTTTCACATGGGATGGATCCGTGATGATCCGCCCTGTGAACCTCCGCTTGCTCAGCAGGGATCGCTCTGCTGATCCCCGCTGAGTCGGCGGATGACCGGGCGGTCCCCGCACACTGTGCACGGACTGCCCTGTCAGATCTCCGCTCTCCCCTATGCGGGGATCGGATGAACACGAACCGTCTGTCCGTGTTCACCCGATCCACAGACGGATGGGGGAAAATAGGGTTTTCCTCCGTCTGCAGAATCGGAGGATTGCTGACACCCGCTATACCATAGGGATACACTTATGTCCCTTTTTCATCCGTAAACCGATGGATGAAAAAGCAGACATACGGTCCGTCCGTGTGAAGGAGCCCTTACTCTGCACTTGTTTTTGTTTTCTTTTTTTCTATAACCACAAAATGTGATAATTAAAGAATGTAGTTACTCTCCAATAAAAGCTTTGTATTGGTGCACTTTCAACTTCCAACACCCGTTTCCCCCCATTTGTGTTATATGCTTTGGTTTCATACCCACTAACTTGCAATAGGCACTGTCTTGCTTTTTTGTCTTCCCAACGACATATGGATGTGTATTTATGTCTACCTGTACAACTGTCCTCTTTGTACCTTGTTAAAAAAAATATTGGAAAAGAAAAGCTTCTTGATGGGGGGGAAAAAATGCAGACCCCTAGAGGTGTTTGTAACATACTTTTTTTTTTTTTTTTTTTTTTTAAGCATAGAACTCTTGAATTTGAAAGATATGGCAGTTTGTTGTACGAGGGAGAGCTGTCTCCCCAACACATGCACCTTTGTAGTGGCCCAGAATGGGGAAGTGAGTGGGTGGGCCAGCTCTTGGCCTTGCCAGGAACTATCAGAATTTGCATATCCTTGCTTTCAGGGCTCTCATATATTTTAAGGTATTGTACCCATGTATCCAGTTTAGCGGATAAAGTAATAAAGGTTTTCTTGTTTTATGAACTTGGAAGCCCCTTTTGAGTTAATGTAATCACATTCTTCTATAGATAAATTAAGAATGTGGAACATTAAAGCGGAGGTTCATCCTCAAAATGAACTTTCCAGCATCCTTAAAGTGGAAGTAAACCCATCAATTTAACAGTTTGAAAAAGCAGTTACATTCCTGGCATGCCAGGAATGCTAACTGTCACATTGGTTGTGCTCTCAACCAAACTGTCAAACCATCCAATGGCTGGTATCATAACTGATCACATATCCAGCATCATGGCAGTTGAAGATTAAACAGAGGCCAAGACGCACCTTAGCAGCCGTCAATCAACTCCTCTTCGCTTAGAAACGCCCATTCCCCGCAGGATTCCCCGCTCAGAGCCGGAAAACAAGGGCTCATATAACGATAAGTACAAGTAAAAAAAAAAAAACAGCATACTGCAGATGTTGGCAGTATGCTACAGCTAATGTCAAAAAGTGGATTTTTGGGTGAACCTCCGCTTTAATTTAGCAATATTTTTGTAACCGCTATTTTTCTTTTCCTTTTTTTTAATAGCTTTATCACTGGGTCTGCAGTTGCTCCTGGATATTTCTCAGTGGAAACATTGCATGTTGTCCTTGTTCTGAATGGCAGAGAGGAAGTGAAGATTTCTTTCGCTACTCAGTGGCTGCAGTATGCACAGACATTGGTTGAAAATCACAAGCTCCACCATGTTGCTGTAGTAATGCTAGGAAACGAACAGTGCAATAATGACTGGATCCTTCCATATTTGAAGCAGAATGGAGGGTTTGTGGAAATTCTATTTCTTGTCTATGACAGCACTTGGATTAATAAAGAGAGTATTTTTCAGTGGCCACTAGGAGTTGCTACGTAAGTATGTCAACGCTCTGACACTGCTTACAAAATAGTTTTCTGATATATGTTCTGCCTTCCTTATACAATATCAACATTTTTACAGGTATCGAAATTTTCCCATTGTTGATCCAACTTGGTCATTGGTTCATGATTCCAGGCCATACTTATGCAACTTTCTGGGAACTGTATACAACAACTCGTCTAGAGAGGTTCTTATGGCGGTTATAAAGAAAGAGGGATTTGATCAGCTTTGTTGGATCTCGCCTAGAAATCAGTAAGCTGTCAAATTATGCTTTACTAATTTACATTAATTTCCTCAACTGTTGTCCTGTTACTTGTAGAGGTTACACATATTTAAAGTGCATATAAACCTTAGCAGTGAACTTTTTTTGGTCTGTTCAATATATAGCGCTGAGTTTTGGTGTTCTGTAACCCAGCTTAGAGTGACATACAAGGCAAGTGTTTTCACCCTAGAAAAGAAAGTGTTACTGGCAGGCAAAAAAAGAAACAAGAAAAGTAATGCAGCCATCACATCCAAGATTCCGATTCAGAATACTTTATATGTAAAGGGAAATTATTAAAATACAGTAATGTTCAACAAAGACCGCACAACATCGCAATATGAATGGAACACGACACAATGGCACAAAAAAATACCAATAACAACAAATGGTACCAAGTAAAACTAAATGTAAAAAAATCCATTGTAATAATGGGGTATGTCTAGCTCAGTGGTAGATGCATTTTCAGTGAGTTCACAGCCAACAGGAATTTCAGGTTTTAGGGTGTGGTAGCCCACTTTTATTAAAAGTAACAAATGAAAGTTCATTCATGCATGGGTTACCCACACAGGGGTTATTTTCCCGAAAAAAACAAAACGAACATGCCAAGCTACCTGGCTCTCAAGGCTCACTCAGCCTTGGTCGCAGTACAAAGCTTTGCAGGCCCACTCTAGGAAGGGGCTCTCTTGACACTCCAGGCTTTCACACTCCTCCAAGACTCAGTTTCCTCTGGTCCCTCGGTCTCCCTCTCTCCCCAATGCTCTTTGAAGTCTTCAAATTTCCAAACTTACAAAATCCAGAGAAAACTGTTTCACAAATCTTGTGCTGGAACATTTCAAATTGCCTATTTGAGAGTCCTGCATCCATTTTACACTCATTTTACCAGAGACAGGTGCTCCCCCTATCACACCATCTATAAATACAACATAGAATAAATAATTGAAAAATAAAATCAAGCTGCTAAAATGCAAATTGTACACCATGTTCTCTAGCATTACCCCCAATAATACCAACATACAATAAAACCTACATACAAATCCAGATCACAAACGAGATTAAATACTCAAAACCAGCACTCACAGAGAAGAATTATATAATTTGATGGCCGCAGACATAAATTATTTCTAAGAACTGGTAAGCTACAATATAATACATTTTTGTTTGTGCATTTAGATAAGCTTTAAGAGCTGTTAATGTATTTTTAGAGCCTTCCAGAAATAACTAACAAAAGTATTAAAAATATGTTTATCCCTTGTAATGCCACCACAAGAGTCCATTGTCTGTTCACTTGTGCAGCTTAAGGTTTTTTTTTTTTTTTTTTCGTCTTTGCTAAGACTATGGACATCAAAGTACTTGCTCCTTTAGGACAGTAATTCACATATATGCAGTGACAGGGTGGGTGCCTAGAGGATCCTTCCCACTGTCTAAAGCTGCCCACACTGTCACTGGAACTTTTCCATTTGGGTGGGGGCTATCGCATTTTGAATGTATTTATCAGTGGTTTATCACTTGCTGATCATAGTTATTCTTTGCATTAAGAAAAAAAAATCTGTGTGCAGCAGTCCCCCCTAATACCAATCAAAGTCAGTGAGCCAATAAGAGAGAGGTGACAGGGACGAGCCACGGCTCCATGTCTGAAGGGACACACAGAGCAGTGGCTTGGCTCAGGTGCACCCATAGCAAGCTGTTTTCTGTGGGGGCACTTGGCGGGGAGGAGGGACCCGAGAAGGGGAGGGTCCGAGTTGCTCTGTGAAAAACCACCACACAGAGCAGGTAAGTATAACATGTTTATTTTTAAACATTCAAAAAATAAGACTTTTTAGTATCGCTTAATTTTTAAAATGTCCAGTAGTTGGTCCTTTTAAGGCAACCGTCATGAAAATGTGTAACCTATATCTCTTAATGAAAAGCAGTGGTGACCCATCCATATGGAGCGCAGGGGCGATTGCCCCCCCCCCCCCCAATTCATACGCCTGGCCCCTAATCTACATGCTGGACGCATGGATTTCAATGAGGTGTGTGTTTTTTACCACAAAATTGGAACCTCCCAAGACCCGATTGGCTGGGATTCTTGGGACTCCAGGCCAAGGTAAAGGCGGGAACACCGCCTTCTCATCTGTCTCCCGCTCAGCTGGTACAAACCAATGCTGGGCTGACAGTGGCCGCATCGGACAGCAGATTTTCCCATGTAATCGCCCATGGAGTGATTGCCTGCTGTTAAGGCGAGATCTCCTCTGTACACAGTGTGATTGCACCCAGAGGCTATCAAGTGTCCCTAACCACAGGTAATCGTTCCATGCACAATCACATCTGATCACTAGCAGACAGCATAACTTGGCTCAAACAGTTTTGAGTAAGATAGTTTAAAAGGAAAGATGAGTTGACCGTAAACTTGCTATCTAATAAAATGTGTTATTTTCCCTGCTGCTGGCAGTGGATGAATTGGATTAATTTTACACGAGTAAGTCATGAATATTTATGTTTGTGTTTTGTAACAGGTGGCAGCCGCAGGAGACAAATGAGAGTTTTAAAAGTTACAACGATGCACTGCTACAAAGTGACCTTACATTAAGCCCAGTAGGAATAAATACAGAGTGCTATAGAATTTATGAAGCTTGCGCTTATGGCTCTGTTCCTGTAGTAGAAGATGTGATGACACCGGGGAATTGTGGAAACTCTTCTGTGTACAACAATGCACCTTTGCGGTTACTGAAGTTCTATGGAGCACCGTTTATTTTCGTAAAGTCTTGGAAAGAGCTTCCTAGCATTATAAATAAAGAAAAGAACATGAGTTTACAAGAGAAAATCCAGAGGAGGAAACTAATTCTAGAATGGTACAGGCAATTTAAATTAAAACTGCAGCAAAAGTTTACTGAAACACTTGAGAAGACTTTTCTGCATAGTGATACGTGAAGGATTATTTGGTCAAAAGGAGGATTTGACTTTGAATAATATTTATGGTGGACATTGTACTTGGAATAATGCCCTCTAGTGGTTTATTTCACAATCCTTAGAAAAAGTGCCACCAGTGTGTTTCAGTAACAGTTTTTACAGTGCTATTGGATCTGCGCTTTTAAACTTCAAACACATTTCTTAATCTCACTATAAACCTAGGACTGCAGCTGGGATAAGGTAAATGTGGTTATTTATAAATTCCATGCATAACTCTGGGAAAGTTTTCAAGATGTAAATAGTAATAAACTATTAAATACCTCTGCATTGTAAAATGGTTTGATGTGTGTTAGCCACTGGAACACCAGCGTGTGTGTGTGTGTATATATCCTGTTGTTACCTGCCTATTTTTCAGTGCTGTGATAGTTTGACACTTACTTGGTCATGAGATAATGTACCCAAATACATTTTTGTAGAATTTTTTGACACATAGCTTTCTTTTGGTGGTGTTTGATGAGCAATGGTTGGGGAAAAAATATATATATAATTAGTCGTTACCCTCTGACCAAGAGAGATGTGGATCACATAAACACGCGACAAGACTTACAACATAGATAGACCTGAAGTGTGCCTTGATGGTCTGGTCAGTATGCCAAGAAAAGTGGGCAAATGACTCGGATAGGGAAATGGCTTTTATTGATTTCTTGTATTTATTGAGCTATTTTTTCCTAGTATATTGATTACGTGGTCTGGTACTCCTTGTTGGGAGGCAGCTGAGGCTGCTCTAATTCGAAAAGAATGTCCAGAGAACTGACTGGCGTTTGAAGCCCAAATTACTTAGGAGGATTCTGACATGCTTGACAAACTGGCTGCCACTCAGGGAGCTGGCTTAGAAAGGGTAGCAATGAGCTACCATCAGATTGGCTGGGTAGATGGAGCAGTAGTCGGTCAAGCACTGTCACTGGGCGTCAGGCGTTGTTTAGTCTGAAACAGGTTGATGTCAACCCTGGGGCTTGTTTGTTGCATTTGCAGACTGTGAGAGTGTAGTTGTTCGAAAGCGAGTTGGGTGGTGTCGGAGCAGTGTCTGACTGCCGGAGCCGCTGACTGTAAATTCACTAGGTCGCAGAGAACCGTAGAAGGCCTGGTAGATGGCTGTTAGGGTGAATAGGCTAGGCAAAGCCCTAAATGGGGAACAAGTAAGGATTTCAGACATGTCCCTAAAGAGGGCACTCTTGAAAGGTAGGCGCTTGCCACTGACTACAGGTTTGTGCTTCTGTATGCCCTGTAGGAGGGACTTGACGTGAGCTCAAGAATACTGACGGTTTACTGGGGTCCTGCAGGGACAGGAAATGCTGGACGCGATCTAGATATAGCGTGATGGTATTGTGAGAAAGGGTCAGCTGCGTGTGGCAATATGATATGAAGGCTAGGACGTGTCTAACGTCGCCTATTGCTGCTCAGGGGCAAAGGGACAAAAATTTGCGGTTAGTGTTTCAAGCTGCGATTTTGCATTTGCCTGGAATATGTCTACAGAAGATATTAAACTGGTGACGACGGAGTGACAGCTGCACGCGTGATGCAGAAATTTAAGAGAATTTCTGGGGGCCAAGGTTTGGCGAACCAGTGGCGGCCGAAAAATGGCCACAAAAGCCCGTGGTATCTCGGCTGACACTGCTGGGATGAATATTGAAATGCTGTTCTATCAGGTGGGGAAGCCAAGTCTGCTACTGATGCTTGGTCTAGTTTGAGAACTTGGACTGGATCTTGCATTGGTGTGAGAAAATCAAGACAATACACATGTACTCAACAAGACGATATACATGCGCCCGCAGACCAACGTGCCCCGCAGACCAATGTGCACTGGCTGGTGTTGAGTGGAAACCTGAACTAACCTCAGGGAAAAAGACAGAGAAAAGATGAGTGGCCCGCGTGCCACTGAAGATGAATGGCCAACTGGGTGTTGTGTGGCTGATTGTTTGTCACCGAGGTGTGTTTGCAAGTTTAGTTTGTAATCGGGTTTGCACATAGGTGCATGCCGCAAAGTGTTTTATACTACTGCAGACAATAGTGTGGTTGCAAGGGTGTCAGTGATTGTCAGGTTACTGGGACGATATTGTGTGGTTGCAGGGGCCTCGATGAGTATGAAGGTTTGTTTTGAGACGGCATTGCGTGGTTGCAAGGGTCTCAGTCTGGTTTGCTGAGACGATATTGCATGGTTGCAAAAGGTCTCGATGATTATGAGGTTTGTTTTGAGATGGCATTGTGTGGTTGCAATGGTCTCAACAATTGAGGGGTTGCTGAGACGGTGTTGCGTTTTGCAATGGTCTCAAATGAGTGGAAGAAGGAGGTGTGGAAGAAGGGGAGGTGGAGATTATCAGCACAACAGGTCAGTGTCTGTCACCACAGCTTCAGGTAAAGAGATGTAGGCCTGCATATTTCTAATAAACCCTTTTTTTTGTTTTTAGGGGATGAACATGGTGGTGTCACAGCATCTACTAGTACACCTTTCTCAAGTGCTAGTGCAAAAAACGTGATACAAGTAATAATGGAATGCAGTAGTGAAATGGACATTATTAGGAAAAGGATGAATGTCATTGAACAAAAATATAAAAACATCATTGACATGATGGGGCGTATAGTAGACTGACGACCCCCCCCCAAACATTTTTCTAGGATGTGTTTTGAGCCAAATTTTTGCATTGGATAATCCACAAGCCAAAATTTGAAGATGAACACAGTGTGTCAACATGTGCTATCTCCCATCACAGGATATCTATGTCTGTGCTTTGTGCGAGCAACCCCTTCCTCGCTACTCAAGTAGGTGAGAGGAAGGGTTTGCACCCCCAAAACACATCCATTGATCCCCCATGATGGCAGATGGCACTTGTTGACATTTGGAATGGGATAAGGATACAAATCCCCATTTTGCTGCTCAAAATGTATGCATCTTCAAATTTTGGCTTGTTCCGGGGTGATATATATCTTTTTCTACCTGAAAATTTAAAAAACGCACAAGTTGTGCACAGAATAAACCCCCCCCCCCCAAAATATAAAAAAAAGGGAGTTTGCGACCTGAAAATTTTAAGATCGCACAAGTTCTGCACAGAATAAAACCCCCCCCAAAAAAATGTTGTGTGGCTTCTTCTTTCTATGCTTAATAGCAGTTTGTACATTTAAAAAGTGAGTGATTAATGTGACAATTGTGGTGATTTACTAAAACACAGAAATACATTTGGCACTACAAGTGCACTAGGAGAACCAGGGAGACAGATAAGAAACACAAGCAAGAATGACAAAACTGTAATTTCAAAGATTACATTTTGTGTTTATTTTTAGTTTTTTGTAATTTTTTTAAAAAGAAATATGCTCTGGCATAGCGATGGCCCCCCTACATGTGAAGTGCTCCACGTATCTATCTCGAGCAGTTCGAGGAGGCCAGGCCAGTAAGGTTGTCTGAATGTCTGGCCTCAGGCCTAAGGTTTGTAAGGTAGGTCTCTGAATGCCTGCGTAAAAAATTGGGAAGTATGCAGCAGAAAAATATGATACTGTTCAGTTTGTCTTCCGCCATGTGTATGGCTGTCAGGAACAGGCAGGATTCGGCTGGCCATTATCCCAAAGGCATTCTCGACAACCCTCCGGGCTCTGGCCAGCCGGTAATTAAAAACCCTCCTCTCTGGGGTGAGGGTTCTCTGGGGAAATGGCCTCATGAGGTGTGGTCCAAGCCCAAAAGCTTCATCCGCGACAAACAGGAAAGGGAGTCCCTCCACATTGTCATCATCCCGTGGCAGTGCCAGGCCACCAGTCTGGAGACGTCTGCAAACTCCTTCTGCGCGAATACTCCGCCGTTGGACATCCGGCCGTTCTTCCCCACGTCCACATACAGAAACTTGTACTGTGCCGACACCACCGCCATCAACACTATACTATGAAAACCTTTATAGTTTGACCCCGAACGGGGTGGCGGCACTATGCAGACGTGTTTCACATCTATTGCCCCTCCACAGTTAGGGAAGTACCACCGCTGGGCAAATTGGGAAGCCACAGTCTGCCATTCCTGTGGCGTGGAAGGAAACTGTGGAGTCAAACAAAAAGAAAAATTAGTACTTTGGCACATAAACATTGCAATCACAATACAAAAGACATCCTTGTCCAACATCAGTATAACATTTATTTGAGTGAGTATTTCATACCAAAAAAAAATAGGCCCACTTATCAGACTCCTCACCCCTCTGATGGGCCATTAAACATTTTAAGGGGGGGGGGGGTTCTAGCTGAGTTGGGGCCCAGAAAAGAAATCCCTCTAGCACTCTGCCTACATTGAATGAGAAACAAGACATTGGGACACATTTTAGGGGGGGGCAGAATTACAATGGAGCAGACAAAAAAACAAGTTTGAAAAAGACTAGGCTAGGTGTGTTTGGGCCTAGGATAGCATGCTGGAGAGGTTAGTGAAGGGAAATATGCATGTAGGCCAAAAAAGGAGCATTCAAAGCTTACAGCATGCATGGGAACAAAGGGGACATTCACAGCATATTACAATCATGGTAATTAGGGAATGATGCATTAAAGACATAGATTGTGATGTTAAAGGAGAAAACTTACCTTAATATAGTCCTTCTGCATCACTTGGATGATGGCAGAACACGTCTCCGGGATGATCATCCCAAGCGCCTGGGGGGAAATGCCTGTTGAGAACTTGAGGTCCTGTAGGCTTCTCCCAGTCACCAGGTACCTCAACGTGGCAATGAGCCTCTGCTCGGCTGTGATGGCTTGGCGCATCACAATGTCCTGCCTCGTGATATAGGGGGACAGAATATTCAAAATAAGGTGGAAAATGGGGTCCGTCATACGGAGAAAGTTCCTGAAATCATCAGGATTTCCCTAAGCAGAGACATATGAGAAAATTGGTCACACTGGCGCAACCAATTCTTGGCCCTTGAACTCCTCCTCGCCCTGTTCATGGCCACAGATAGGGAAACATTATGAACTGCAGAACACAGCCCATACGCAGCACGAAATCGAGAATGAGAACGCACTTCCAACATGGCTTCAAACTGGTCGGCTGGTCAGAACGCACTTAAAACAGAACGCACCCAGGAACAGCGAGGCCTGTAAAGAACGAACTGAAAAACAGAAATCGAGCAGACAGGAGCGCACTGCAAAACAGATACGACCTAACTGCAAGCACTGAAAGACAGATACGAACCCACAAGCACAAACTGAACACGAGAAAACGATCTGCAAAGCACGGAGACTGAAAAGCGCCAATCGGCTCTAACCAAACTTTTACTAACACGCGGTAACACGGAATCAGCAAAAGCAGCCCCAAGGGTGGTGCCATTGGATTTGAACTTCCCCTTTATAGTGCCGTCGTACGTGGTTTACGTGACCGCGTTCTGACACAATCGTTTTTTTAACCGATGGTGTGTAGGCACGACTGATCGTCAGTCAGCTTCATCGGATAACTGATGGAAAAATCCATCAGACCGTTTTCATCTGATTGACCGATCGTGTGTACAGGGCATTAGTCATGTTTTGCTTATTTCAGTTATTAAATATAACTTTTTTGACATGCGTTTTTCTGGATATTCTTGTTGTTCTGTCTCTAACTGTTAAAATAAACCTACCATTAAAATTATAGACTAATCATTTCTGTGGGCAAATGTACAAAATCTGCAAAGAATCAAATACTTTTTTCTCTCACTGTTCATAGCTTGCTGAAAACAGCAGGTTGCCCTAGGTATTGCTCTCATGTGATGTTGAGCCTCTTTAATCAAAATAATTGAAATCCAATGGGTGAAATGGGCAAGGACAGTTCAGCTAGATGATACTGCATATTTTCCAGCAAGAAAATAAGGTAGGCTGTATCTGCCCTGCTGAAGCTTCTAATGAATACTTGGGGGGTTATTTACTAAAGGCAAATCCACTTTGCAATACAAGTGCACTTGAAAGTAAGGTCGCTGCAGATCCGATGGGGACATGCAAGGAAAATAAAAAATAGCATTTTAGCTTGCACATGATTAGATGATAAAATCAGCAGAGCTTTCCCTCATTTCAGATCTACCGCTTAGATTTAGAGAGACTGCACTTCCAAGTGCACTTTCAGTGCAAAGTGGATTTGCCTTTCGTAAATAACCCCCTTAGTGTCACTAAACCCACATAAAATGTTTTTTTATTAATAAATGCTATATTACATGCTATTCATACTCACTGCAACAAAAAAAACTGGTTGATCCTGCTGCTCTGTCTCCACCTTCTGTTCATGTCCTCAATGCAGCTAGGGATTTTGCAGCAGTGGTAGCAACTCTGCACATGCTCAGTTTTCAGTGAGTTTCTATGCTGAGCATTCCTCCCTATCACATCTCAGCAGCTCATGTGACTATAGATTCACACATGTGGGTGTATACACAGTGGTAAATGACAGCCCACTCCTTCCCTCCTTCATGCCCACTAACCAGCTAAACACAGTGGGGGCAGGATATTACATCTTGATTGTTGGTGGCTTCGCCTCCCTCTTATTCTAAGACACAGATTGGAGGGGCATGAATACAGCCTGTGACTGGCAGAAATCTTCTCACACCATGTTGTTGCCAAAAAATAATAAACATTTGATTTCAAATATATATTTGTATGACAATTTAAAAGTTATCTATACAATTTTTTTTTTTTTTAACAGAGCACTATTTTTTACTCTGTATTCTAAAGACAGTTTTGTTTTTAATATTTTGAACACAAGGCCAGCAGCAGAGGACTAGAAGCTCCTTTTGCCACTGTTTCCTTGCAGTCAGGCTGGGAACGAGCTGGGTCATGTGACAGCTGTATATCGATTAGGAAAAAGGTACTTTGTTGTGTTTAACATTACTTTAAGTAAATCATTTCAGTGCTAGAGAGGGGCCTTCATAACCAAAAGACTGAAGGGAAGGCTGCAGTTCAACTTTAGCAATGCTTATAGCAATCACTTTAAAAAAGTGGCTTTATTAATCTTCAGAGGACATCTTCATTCTGAGCCTGGCTGTAACACTTGGTAGTACAATCTATTTTTGCAGGTATGATTGCTCTACAAGGTTGTAATCTAGCCCAAAGGCAGAAATACAACAACATACTAAATCTATTGTGCATGAGAAATCCCCCTTTTATTACATTTCACAAGTCATTTACAATATGTCTGAACATCAAAGGCCATATGAATACCAGAATACATGCCCTTTCCTAAAAATTCTAATAAAGCCAGAAGAGTCTCATCATTTAAACAGCAAACTAGAACCAGGCCATTGTAAAATAACACATTGCACACACACTTCATGATTACTGTTTTCTGTTACTCATACCCAAAGGCAAGTAGCAAAATCTTTTTCATGGCACCCACAGACATAAGCTGGAGCTTTCCTGGTCTAAGTGATTTTTACACATTTTTGAAAAAGATGTTGCCTGTATTTATTTGTAAAACCACGTGCCAAAGTTCAGCTTGGGACAGCAGAGTGAAAGGAATTTGGCTAATGTGGACTTTTTGTTCTATTGCTGAGGGGTGAGCACATGTAAAATAACAAATAACATTGGTGCTGATTTTGGGACGTAAAATTTCTTATTACACAGCAAGTGGACAATTTTATTGCAGGTTTTGCCTTACAGATGATAGCAGACTGATTTTCCTTAAAGTGGATGTAAACCCAATATTTATTTTTTTTTTTTTTTTTTTTATGTCACAATGTAGAGTATAAGATTTCCTATCATCTGTGCCCAGTCTTGCCACACAGAGTTACTCCAGCTCTGAGCAATCCTCTTTTATTGTTCAGTGAAAATTAACAGACTTCCAGATAAAACCATGTCTAAATAAAAAGTCCTTTCCTCTCTCCTTGCTTTGAGTGACAGGTTATTTACATATCTAGCTTGGACATGTTGATCATATTTTATGTTATGTTTATCATAATATGAGGTGATTCACAGTTCATTGTATATTACCAGGATGTGTTATGTGTGGGAGGGGTGGATTTCTCACTTTTTCTACTGTGGATCAACTCATATTATGATAAACATAACATAAAACATATGATAAACATGTCCAAGCTAGATATGTAAATAACCTGTCACTCAAAGCAAGGAGAGAGGAAAGGACTTTTTATTTAGACAGGGTTTTATCTGGAAGTCTATTAATTTTCACTGAACAATAAAAGAGGATTGCTCAGAGCTGGATTAACTCTGTGTGGCAAGACTGGGAACAGATGATAGGAAATCTTATACTCTACATTCTGACATAAAGTGGATGTAAACCCATTTTTTTTTTTTTTAACGCCTTTGTGCAGACCTACATAGCAGGAAATAAAAACGTGTTCTAAGCACCCCTTACTATGCACAGTGTTAGAGATTTATAGTGATTTTGGAGTATCCTTGCCTCTAATGTTCTGTTCTGAACAGCTATATTACCTTGAACTTGAAGCAGCCTTTCTCAGCTTTTTCAATACAGTGAAATCCTTGAAATAACTTTCAGGTCTCGGGGGAACCCCTGCTCATAATTATTATATGTACAGCTCATGGGACATTAGTGTAAACAACAAGTTGTGGATATAAAAGGAAATAAAAGGAATGTGACATACTTAGAAATTCTCTTTTTTTTATCAAATAGTTTTTATTACATTTTTTTTTTCATTATACAACAAAACTCAAAAACACTGACTTACAGCGCGACTTTGCAAGGCGATTTGGAGGCGACTTCAGCATGACTTTGAGCAACTTACAACTCAACTTAAAGTTGCCTCCAGGACAGGCGAGTTTGGCTGTGACCAATCACAGAATAATCAGCTCTGTGGGAGGGAGGGGTTTGCCTGGGTAAACTATTTTCTTTTGCTGTAAAGTTGCTTCAGTTAAGATGGAGATCCAACTTTGGAGGCAACTTGCATTGAAATCTATGAGTACAAGTCGCCTTGAAGTAGTACAGGAACCTTTTCTGAAGTCGGAGCGACTTCAGTAGTGTACATTAAGATGGCTCCCATTCACTATAGTGGAATTTCTTATGTCAAGTGACTTGGGGCGACTTGAGGTCTGACAAGTCGGATCCCAAGTCGCTGTAGTGTGAACCGACACTTACACTCAGGACCCACCATCACATCAAACTCATAATGTTAGCAGCATTATGAAACTAACCAAAATAAGAATAATTGCTTCGACCCATTGATCTACTGTTGGCGGATAGTTTGATTATAAATTTTTGTAATATAATTTTACGAGCCATATACATAGCTCTCAACCACATCACATGCATCATGGATAACAAATGCAGTGGGGATTGAAAGCTTGGGCACCCCAGGTAAAAATTTGTATTAATGTGCATGACGAAGCCAAGGAAAGATGGAAAAATCTCCAAAAGGCATCAAATTACAGATTAGACATTCTTATAATATGTCAAAAAAAGTTAGATTTTATTTCCATCATTTACACTTTCAAAATTACAGAAAACAAAAAAATGGCGTCTGCAAAAGTTTGGGCACCCTGCAGAGTTAATATCTTGTAATGCCCCCTTTGGCAAGTATCACAGCTTGTAAACGCTTTTTGTAGCCAGCCAAGAGTCTTTCAATTCTTGTTTGAGGTATCTTTGCCCATTCTTCCCTACAAAAGTCTTCCAGTTCTTTGAGATATCTGGGCTGTCTGTCACGCACTGCTCTTTTAAGGTCTATCCATAGATTTTCTATTATGTCAGTTGAGGTCAGGAGATTGTAAAGGCCATCTCCCGTGTATTTTGAGGTGTGTTTAGAATCATTATCCATTTGTAGAAGCCATCCTTTCTTTAACTTCAGCTTTTTCACAGATGGCATCAAGTTACCATCCAAAATTTGCTGAAAATTTATTGAATCAATTTTTCTTTCTATTCGTGAAATGTTCCCTGTGCCACTGGCTGCAATACAACCCCAAAGCATGATTGATCCACCCCCATGCTTAACAGTTGGACAGAGGTTCTTTTCATTAAATTCTGTGCCCTTTCTTCTCCAAACGTTTTTACCTGGGGTGCCCAAACTTTCGATCCCCACTGTATGGCATACCTCTATCAGGTAGTCAGATCACAGCAGCTGAAAAAAAATGAAAATGACCTATCAAATATTTGCCGTAATTTTCCTTTCCTGATTGACTCTATGACAGCATACATGTGGGTTAACCCCGCCTCCACTCCTCCCCTATAGGACCCCATTGCCATAAATATTTGCTCTGAGCCAGAGGCCGTGTTCCCGTAACTAGCCTACTCAAGACACTGGGAGGGAACTCTTGCTGCCATGGAGTCCATCAGGAAAGGAAATTTATGATAGTATTTGATGGGAAATTTTCAGTTTTCCTGATAGACTCCATGGCAGCATACATATGGGAACTAACTAGCCATATATCCTTTGGGCGGGCAACTCTGAACCAAAGGCTTTAATTTGTACCATCAACAGACAGGACCTTCAAGCCAAAATAAACAGAGGATAAAGAAGCAGGTTCTACACAATAATGAGCCATAAATGTATTGTTTGGGGCGGGGGGAAGTGATACATACACAGTGTGAAACTGCACAGACAGCCAACCTCCACAGGTTATAGAACCATAGCAAAATCACACACAGGCAGCACACAAGGGTGTCAATGCAGAGCGTATACCTGTGATGATTGCACACAGCATTCAGGGCCCTTTCACACTGGGGTGGGAGGCGCGGTGGTGGTGTTATACCGTCGGAATTGGCGCAAAATTCGGCTTTAACGGTTTTAACCCCGATAGCTGCCGATAAAGGGTTAATACTGCCCGCAATGTGCCTCTGCAGAGGCGCATTGCGGGCGGTATTACCGCAGTTTCCCATTGTTTTAAATGGGAAGGAGCGGTATACATACCGCTCCTCTCACCGCTCCAAAGATGCTGCTTGCAGGAGATTTTTTTTCTCTCCTGTCAGCGCATCGCCTCAGTGTGAAAGCCATCCGGCTTTCACATTGAGGTTGCTGGGCAGGAGTTTTTCAGGCGGTATAGCAGCGCTATTTTTAGCGATGTACCGCCTGAAAAACTCCTCAGTGTGAAAGGGGTCTTGGGGAAACTGCTACAAGCTGCCCACAGAGAAATCCCAATAGCAACAGTACTAACTGCTGATTGAATTTTACCACTGCATTAAAGCTACCGCCGTCCACAGCACACGTGCGCTGAGTCCCTGTGCAGAAGTAGCCCAGGGACGCCAGGCTGGAAGAGAGTGCAGCGGCTTGGAACGCAAATGTTCTCCAGCCAGGGAAGAAGACAGACAAACACACAAAAACTGCTACCATGAAATATGCAATATAAAAGTATACATCGCTGCACACCGCATCCCCCGCGACCATGCCTGGATCCAGAAGACACTGCTGCACGGGTCCAGGGCGTTTATGGCCACCTGCTAAAAGCTAGGCTCTTAGACCGTACTGCTGCTTGCCTGCCAATGGCCAGGCTGAAGCTCTTCATGACACTGCACCCATCGCCCTTCTTCACCTCGCTAATAGCTTGGACTGCTGGAGATGCCACAGGCCGTCTGGGGCACAGCTTGCCGAACAATCAGGCCTCAATCGTGGACACTTTATCCAAGGTAAGACTTCAACCATTATGGTCCTTAGGAGGAGGACAAGAAAGGAACACGGCCTCTGCAAAAATGTATGGGAGTGGGGTCCTATAGGGGAGAAGTGGAGGCAGAGTTAACCCATACAAATGCTGCCATTGAGTCTGTCAGGAAAAATAAATTTTTGAGATTCGGAGGAGGCTGAGAGAAATAGAAGGTGCTCTTTTAAATTAAGAATACATGCTTGGCGCAGTGGGAACGGGATGTGGGTGCGTTCGAGGATGAGCAGTGGGAAGAGGCCTTGCAGGCGATTCCCGCCTGCTCCCTGAACGTGGCACATAGACTATCACAACTTTACATCCTCTTACGGGTACACTATACGCCGGCCCGGCTGGCGCGGATGGGACTGGGGGTGGACCCCTGCTGTACTAGGTGCTGCAGAGACCATGGAGATCTCATTCATCTTCTGTGGCGGTGCCCGAAGCTCCATTTATACTGGTCAGGGGTGGTGGACACGATTAATAAGGCCTTTCAGGCTCAAGTCCCTTTGGATCCCAAGGTATGTCTACTGGGGATCACGGAGGGTCTCCAGGTAGAGGATATCCCTAGACAGGCTATAGGCAGAGCTCTGTTCCAGGCTCGCCTGATGATACTAAGACACTGGAAGGATACTGAACCGCCAACAGTGCAGGAATGGGTTACACAAATGGGGGTCACTCTTAGATTGGAGAAGGTGGTGTATCAGAAACGAGGGTCGAGCAGTAAATATGAAAAGCTATGGGCTAAGTGGCTGGATGTTCCAGGGTTGGCCCCAATAGACTTGGTTTATGACAGACTATTTTAGGGCCTCTGCCGGCTGGGTAGGGGACATCTTTACAGGCCTCGGAAGGGGTAGGGAAGGAATTATTTGCAGGAAATGTTACAAGGTGTTGGGGATCTGACTGTAATACAATGTTTTGTTTTACGTGTACTCTCCCATGTGATTTTCAAATAAGCTCTGGAGACTGTAAACTGTTTTACTTTTATACATGCTCAATAAAAAACCTTTGTATGAAAAAAAAAAAAAAAAAAAAAAAAGAATACATGCTTGAACAGAATATATATTTTTTATATATTCTTTATTGATAAAGAAGGGTGCACAATCCACAGTTTGCAATATATACCTTGTAAACAATAAAAGATACACATACAAACACAGTCGTGATCAGTGGAACAGATATCAGATCCTACTTAAACATAGGTTGAGTAACTTGCAGTAGAATCAGGGGTCAAGTCCTGGGGAAAAAAGTGTGGGAACTCCCATCCAAGATCCACTCCCCCACAAAAAAAAATGATACGCTCATATGCATAATTACTAAACTGCATGTTTTTTTTTCGATCCACTGTACCTCAGTATTTCTTTGTTACTGGCCGCTTCCTGTATATGGATTCATCGGGTAGTGTGCGGGTATTCCGTCACTTCCTCGATGCCGCAATGTCTCCTGGAAGCTTTTGTCATTGTTCCCAGGAGACATTGCGGAGGTCTGCCGGGAGTTATCGCTGGATTTAGAAAGAAGCAAGTTCTTTCTAAATCCCGCGATAACTCGCGGCAGACCTCTGCAGTGTCTTCTGGGAACAATGACAAAAGCTCCCAGGAGACATTGCGGCATCGAGGAAGTGATGGAATACCCGCACACTACCCGATGAATCCATATACAGGAAGCGGCCAGTAACATAAAGGATTACTAAGATTCGCCTGCCCCTGACAGTAACTCGAGCTGGGCATCGCCGCTTAGTGAAGGATTGGCTCGGGCGGCTCGGCTGCTCTTGTCCTGCAAAGGGAACTGAGTTCCTGCTGTGAAAAAAGTGCAGGAACTCCGTTCCCACGCATTCCCGCAGGACTTGAGCCCTGAGTAGAATGCCACAAACAGATAGAAATCCAGTGGCATAGCATAGTCGAGGTATGAGCATGCAGTTAGTGGACCGTAATGGAAGTCTACCCATTGTCAGAATGCAACAGCTCCACGGGGAGGATTCCTGCTGGTTGAATGAAAGAAACAATATCATCTATGGGCTGCTTAAGCTACATAGGTGATTTTTAGTAACCTGTAATAGATTTTCCCTGGCTCAATTCCAGGATACGTGTTCTATTCTGCCTCTGAGCCAAATTCATAATGATGTGAGCACATGCAGAAGAAATTTCACACTACAGTCTCCATCGTCATTTCCAACAGAAGAGAGAGGGCTTTATTCAAGTTACAGTTTTTTATAGCCAAAGTGACATAAGCAAGCATCATCATATATGGGTGCATCTGATTGGCTCATTCATATAGTCTTCTCTTATTACATCTGCTTCTTCACCACAAGGCTTTACACTCAGTCGCCATATTCTTTTGCTCGGTGGAAAGAGGTAGGAGGGGGTTGAGAAGAGCATGTGTTTCCCATCAATCTCTGGGAGCATTTAACTCTGTCATGACTTTCATTCAAGGAAAATAATACTGTCTTGTCACAGAATACTGAAATACGCATATACAGTATATATGTATGTATATATATATATATCTACACACACATACATGCGCATAAACACATATATACACATACACATCAAGAAATAAAACAATAAAAGAAATGAAAGCAATATTTGAGTGGTTAGGAGAAAGAGAACATAGTCACAAAATAATCATTTATCAACTCCATCACAAACCACCTGCCAATAATTTCAGAAGAACAAAGATCAGCTATTAGCCTATTAGAAGTTTATAGTGCTAGAATAAAAGCTACAAAGTTATATGTATTAATCACAATTTTAGCATGTGTGTGGTTCATTTCTGTTATATCTTAATGTGAAGCCTATACAATAGTTCACTAATTTTCCACACAAATAGAGAATTCTGGCATTAATAATAAAAAAACATACATACCATCATCATCAGTCCCGAAACAAGATTATCCTGCTCCAGGGCGTAGATAGCAAACTGCAGTCCCAAGTGGAGGGATTGAGCTAATAATGGCACAGTGGTGCCCTGCACAAAACTGAAGAGTTTAGGATCAGTGCACAAATAAGAGGGCTTATAGTAGTGAAGGAAAAAAATATCCCTGTGTTGGTGGTGTCACTGGAATAGTGCCCCAAGGGCCAGATAAAGGCAAGAACAGGGCTGCAGTTTGGAGACCACTGGCTTAGGCTATACTCCATTTACATCTGGATAAGTTGGTCGCATGCTGGCCGGTTATCATTTGTTTTTTAACCTCTCAGGAAACAAATGTGAATTGTGTGTATTTAGTTTTATGGAATGAGGCTTTTTCTTGTGTTGCAGACTATTAAACATCTAGAGTTACACATATCAATGTGCCGAGGCACAGAATGTTACTCCATGATGCTCATATCTATTCCCTCTTTAAATGCCGATCTTAAGGACCTCCCCTGAGGAAAGACATAAAAATATGAGATGAAATAGCATTAATAGCATACACCATTTCTGATGTCGCTTTGCAGTCAATAAATAAGAAGCTGCTTATTATTCATCACATCTAACAAATGTCTGTCCTTGCTTTTGAACACCGGGAACTTATTTCTCTTCTGTAGTTGCTTTGGAAAGAAAAATGCAAAACAAGTGAAAAAAGTTACTTTGATATGTTAAAAGGATCAGAAGTTCTAAAAACAAATGGAGTCTTGATTTCAGACCTAACATGAAATATTCATTTCAGGATGTGCATCCTAGTGTAATGTTTGGCAATGATCAGTGTCTGTAAACATAAGCACAAGTTAAAGCTTTAATTTAGTTATATTTTCAGAGGGGAGGGGAAAATATAGCACCAAACACATTAGTTAACTGTAATGGTGGGTTTCCCACACCCTGCACATTGTTGTTTCATGTAAAAATCCTCCCTTCATGCCAGATACTGCCCAAAGCAATGATATTCTGGTGCTGCAGGAGTTAATAACAGTGAGGTAAAGAACTTGTGCCACTCACCCGCCCCTTTCTTCTGCCATTCACAAAACATATACTATATTTGTCCAACAATGCAACATAATTAAATGTGTTGGTTCACCCAAATTGATTGACTGAAACAGAAACAACTGCATAGAGAGGCTAATGCTTGGCAGAGGCCAACCATACCACAAGAGTGAGGTTGGTGGTTTAATCTTCAAGTTTCCCACAAACACAAAAATGAACATTACCATCAGACACAAGGCAGTCATCCTGCATTAGCAAAATCTCTCCCAATTAGGCATGATCTTCGTGTTCGAGTCGAACCCATGTTCGAGTCGAACCCATGTTCGACTCGAACATCGTATGTTTGAATTACGAACGTTATGGGCCGTTCGTGCCAAATTCGAGTGGCGCGTCACGGCCCATAATTCACTGCGGCATTGCAGTGCATTGCTGGCTGATGATTGGCCAAGCATGCACTATGACCCGCATGCTTGGCCAATCACAGCTTGCAAAAAACCGAGAGCCATAATTGGCCAAAGCCAGGGTGGCTTTGGCCAATTATGGCTCAGGGGGTTTAATACACGCCTCACACTATATAAGCCCGCCTGGAAGTCGGCCTTGTGTAGTGTGTTGCGGTGGTTTACAGAGAGAGACAGAAAGAGAGAGTGTAATTTTTTGGAGTTAAATAGAGCAGGCAGGCAGGCAAGACAGTTAGAGTTACAGTGTGTAGAGGATATATATGCATCCCAGGTGTTGTATATATATATTTATACACTGTATTGAGTTTAGCTAGATCCGCTCTTCCTAATATACTGACAGGCAGTCAGGCGATTGTGCTAGCTGCAGTATTTTCACGTGGTGTAATGTCTGTGTCCTCTGCACAGTGTGCACCTAAAGCTACGTGGTGTGTGTACTGTCTATGTCCTCTGCACAGTGTGCACCTAAAGCTACGTAAAGCTGCTGTTCTCATATTAATTCCTACAGACAGAGATCTGCTCATAGTAATACTACAGGCAGGGGATCATTCTGCAAGTATTTTCACATGGTGTACTGTCTGTGTGCTCTGCACAGTGTGCACCTAAAGCTACGTGGTGTGTGTACTATCTGTGTCCTCTGCACAGTGTGCACCTAAAGCTACGTAAAGCTGGTGTTCTCATATTAATTCCTACAGGCAGAGATCTGCTCATAGTAATACTACAGGCAGGGGATCATTCTGCAAGTATTTTCACATGGTGTACTGTCTGTGTGCTCTGCACAGTGTGCACCTAAAGCTACGTGGTGTGTGTACTATCTGTGTCCTCTGCACAGTGTGCACCTAAAGCTACGTAAAGCTGGTGTTCTCATATAAATTCCTACAGGCAGAGATCTGCGCATAATAATACCACAGGCAGGGGAACCTTCTGCAAGTATTTTCATGTGGTGTACTGTATGTGTCCTCTGCACAGTGTGCACCTAAAGCTTCGTTAATAGATTTGCTGGTGTTTCTCATAATAATTCCTACAGGCAGGGATCTGCTCATATTAATACCACAGGCAGGGGTACGTGGTGTGTACTGTCTGTGTCCTCTGGACAGTGTGCACCTAAAGCTACGTAAAGCCACCACCACCACCAACAAAGGCCCAATTTTTCTGCCCTTGTTCAACACGGGCATGTAATTACAATTCTTGATCTAATATTTCACAGCAGGGCCCATTCCTGCGCCCACTAAGAGTAACTGTGAGGGCTTACAGTGTTGTGGCACCAGAACCACCACCACCAACAACAAAGGCCCAATTTTTCTGCCCCTGTTCAACAGGGGCATGTAATTACAATTCTTGATCTAATATTTCACAGCAGGGCCCATCCCTGCGCCCACCAAGAGTAACTGTGAGGACTTACAGTGTTGTGGCACCAGCGCCAGGACCAAAGGCCCAATTTTTCTACCACTGTTCAACAATGGCATGTAATTACAATTCTTGATATAATAGTTCCAGCGCCCACAAAGACTAACTGTGAGGGCTCACAGTGTTGTGGCAACACCAACACCTAGGGCCCAAATTTCTGCAGAGTATATACGGCAGGCCCCTACTTTCAATCATCCAACTTACAAATGACTCCTACTTCCAAACGGAAGGAGACAACAGAAAGTGAGAGGAAATCTATGCCTAGGAAGGGAAATTCTCTTCTGTAAGAGGTGTCTCCTGTCCACTGATGCTTTATCACCGATCCTTGTTTCACTTAAAAACCCAAATTTTCAAAAATACATTTGTCATTGGGACAGAAAGTGAGGTGCAGTCTTCTAAACAGATGTGCACAGACAGCAAAACAAATGTTACAGGGGTGATAACCCTTCTCTATGTTTTCCAAAAATCTTAAAAATAGATTTTTTTGGCTGGAGCTACACTTTAAAAAAACTACCAGTTCAAAATTACAAACAGATTCTACCTAACAACAAACCTACAGTCCCTGTCTTGTTTGCACCGCCTGTATACTGCTGTTCAAAGTATATAGGGCCAAAGGGGCTGGAAAATGACCTGGGGGGAGGGGGGGGAAACTCATGCTATTTTTCTCAATGATTTTCATCCATATTGCAGGGACCAGACATTACATTAAAGCCGCAAGCAGTTTTAAATGACTTTTTTCTTATAGTAATATCATTTTGTGCAGGGACAGTTCTAAACACGGGAAACACGTGCCACTTCAGAGGCATACTATAGACACCCAGCAGGTACGATATTTTAAGGAATTTTTCTATTTTTGTTTTTCACTTTAAGCATCATTAAAATCACTGCTCCCGAAAAAACTTTGATTTTTAAAACTTTTTTTTTGCTTTGATACATGTTCCCTGGGGCAAGACCCGGGTCCCCAAACCCGTTTTAGGACAATAACTTGCATATTAGCCTTTAAAATTAGCACTTTTGAATTTGAACGTTCGAGTCCCATAGACTTCAGTGGGGTTCTAAAGTTTGCTCGAACATTCGGTCCGTTCGAAGGCTCATCCCTACTCCCAAGGAGAAAGCTTGCAAAATACAAATACCTCCCAACTGTCTCTCATTTTGAGGGACTCTCCCTCTTTTGGAACCAAATCCTTCTGTCCCTTTTTCATTCTCAGTTGTCCCTCATTTTGGACAGATGTGTAGTGTTGTGGAAATTTTATGAAGATGTATTTAATATGTATTGTCATAGTGTCTCCCAGTGTTAGTACTCCCGCAGCCCGCTCTAAAGAGCTGACTGGGGAAGACTGACACTGGTTGAGTCTGGTAGTGGAAAACTTCCTGAGATTGGAGAGAGGTGTTTGCAGAGTGGGGATATGTCCACCAGCGAAGGGCCCCTGTGCGATGCACAGAACAATCGTCTGGAGGGGATATGTTCGGTTATGGGGGGATAAGCGCTCTTGTCTTTCTGTGTGTCTGATCAGCACATGGCAGGATGCGTAGCGTACATCTGCAGATATCCTCCCATCCACAGGAATGGTAGTATAATCCGGGTATAATAAGGATTAATAAGGGAGCTTTTGAATTGTCATGGTCAGGGAGAGCGTCCATGGTTAAAAGCCATGCGGCTTCCTTTGTTTAGCTTCCACGTACAGGGGACAGGAAAAACATACACGCTGTCCCTGCCCAGACACACCCATAAGACTCCCCTAGCCATTATTCCTTGGTTGTTTGTATAAACTAATTTCCTGTGTGGAGGTCATTTCCTGTGATGTCATTTCCCATGGAGGAGGTGATTGGCTGTTGGAGCCATCACTTCCTGTTTGTCATTGCTTTTGTTGTGTTTGAATAAAAAACCAATTGTGGTGCTGGGGAGAGGCTCAGAAGAGCATGATGCTGAGAACGTAAGCTGTGGTGATGTCTGTTTACTTGGGGATATATACGGGAAATAGAGTGAGAGGTAAGATGCATTATACCATTAGACTGGATGTGTGCTTATTAGTACAGGAGATATGGTTTACGCACAGCGTACAGCTATATTTCCATGACAGTAGGCCCATATGCAACCAAGTGTTGCACTACACTAAGCTCCAAATCACACTTGAGAGTCTTTCTGCTCCTTTCCCTAATCCCGGATTACACATAATCCCATTCTTTCTGTTTGTTCCTTTTATTGCTTGTTCCCCACCGTCGATCTATGCTGTACACCCTACTCTCAAAAAAAAGTACATGAGCCTTTTTTTTGTGTATTCAGTTGTTTTTGGTCCCATAGACCTAAATGGGAACATCTGTAAATGTGCAGCACTCACTTTTTGTGTGCATTTTCACATCTGAAGAATGCCTCTCCTCCTATAAATTTTAAATCATTTTTTTTCTTAATTCTTTATGGGCCACATAACTGGGGGCATGGTAGAGAGTGAGTCCTCTGCCTACATACTTTGTACTAAAGGGTGTCACTCTTTCCCATCTTAGGCAGGCCATACATGGTCTAATTTCAAAATGATTTTTTTTTTTTGAAAATCAGAACGTTTGTGCGTTTTGTGATCCGATGGGGCCACCATTCATTTCGAAATTCGACCAACCAAATCTTCAATTTCACCTCATGTTCCTACAGAAAAAAAAAATTGTGTCTTGGAACCTTCTTTTCTTTCCGCGAATTTTCTTTTCTTGCACATGCGCATTTCTTTTTCGATTACATTTCTCGCATGATTCTCCCATCATTGATTAGTTAATCATTATTTTTTTCCAAAAATTTCCAACATGTCCGATAAATAAAATTCAATGGCCGCACGAAAATCGCTTGTTGCTGCAGCCCACTAATGGTGCAAAATACGAATTCATTTTTTTAGATAAGATTTGCAAAAGAAAATTATTAGTATGCATACAGGTGATTCAGTTGCTGCTGTTTACATTCTTCTTCCCAATAAACCAACAATGCCAAGGACTGGCGATACAGTTATTGACCACCGTGCAGGAGATGAAAAATACATGATGCTTACTTCCCACGGAAAGCAGAAGATATCAGGCACTGATATCAGCTCATGCTGGCAGAAAGCACTGAGAGCATGGTATACCCATCTAAAGACCAAAAAGTAATTTGTCCAAGCTGAAAAAAAATGTTTTAATTACTCACCTACACACAAAAACTGGAATTGTGTTAAGAAATAAATAGGAACAGGTGCTCTGAACTGATATGCCTAAATGTGACATATTTGACTTACCACTAATGGTGGCCACACACGCTTTGAAATTATTTATCATAAGGGCATGGTGGAAAGGTGGGAATTCCCTCATCCCAAAATTTGATAGAAAAGGAATACCCTCCAGGAGATAGGGACAACTGGTTGGCACAACAGACAATTAAGCTCTAAAATTAAAAATATATACAAATCTTTATAGCAAAATACAGTTTAAAAAATAATCACAGCTCAAACAGTGTAAAGATCACACAGCATAGATTATGAAACATAATCTTGATCAAAACATAAATTTACAGAAATATCCGACGCGTTTCAAAAAATGGAATGACTTGATCTTGTTCAGGGATGTTTCACTGTGGATACAAAGATGTTTCTATGGATTAAAAGTAACAATGAGTTTGTTTCTAGGTCAATACAGTAGTACATATTAACAAAAACATTTAAAGTTAAAGAAGTTGTACAGGCAGAAGGTTTTTTATCCTAATGCATTAAGATAAAAAGCCTTCTGTGTATAGCAGCCCCCCTAATAAGTACCTGAGCCCCATCTCTATCCAGCGATGTCTACGAGTCCCTCGGCCATCTGAGACTCTCCCTCCTGATTGGCTGAGACGCAGCAGCAGTGCCATTGGCACCCACTGCTGTCAGTCAAAGTCAGTTAGCCAATCAGGAGAGAGAGGGGGCTGTGGGGGCACTCGACAGGAAGGAGGGGCCAGGAGCAGCAAAGAGGAACTTGAGAAGAGGAGGATCCAGGCTGCCCTGTGGAAAACCACTACACATACAGTAGGAGGTCAGTATAACGTTTGTTATTTAAAAAAACGAGACTTTACAATCACTTTAATTATTTTATCCAATTTTTGCAAGATTTGATCAAAAATATCAAATACACAGACAATCGAATAGCAATAGCTGTGCTTCCAAACGCTTTAGACTGAATTTTAATCAGATTCAATGAAATTAGTTGATCGATCAGACATAAAATTATTGATCATTTTGCAGTAGTCAACCGTGCTAAGATAGGCCCCTTCCACACAGGCACCTCCATGAAGCAGAATCGGCTTGCTCAGCGGGGATCTATCCATTGAGCAGGCAGATGACAGGTCCATGTCTGCTCTGCTATGCAGAGCGGACACAGACACAGCCCGCTCTCCTTTATGGGGCAATCGGATAGAAAGGACCGCCTGTCTGTTTCCATCCAATCCGGATGGGGAATAGGACCACCATCTGTTGGTTTTTGAGTTGATTCTATCTTAACTATTGATCAAAATCAATTTTCCAATGTGTGGAATACTGATCAAATGGGTTACCGACTATAGATTGAATATTCCTATTGGAAATCAATCATGTATTGAAGTGTGTTTGGCAACCATGACAGAAGGCAGTTTGTCGGGTGAACAGCAGTACATACAGTAGATGTGTGCAGGCAGCAGTAAAGCACAGTGGAGGTTCCCTGCAGGTTTGGAGTGGCATTTTGCCAATGGTGATTTGGTCATAATTGATGACCACCTCAGTGCTGATAAATACAGGCAGATTCTTATCTATCATACAATATCATCAGGGAGATATCTGATTAGTCCCAGCTTCTTTCTGAAGCATAACAATAATTCAAAACATTGCCAAAATCATAAAAATCTGCAGAAAAGTAATCCTATTACAGCTGATATGGTCCCATAGTGCCCTGATCTCAACATCATCAAGCAAATCTGGGATTACATCCAGAGATAGAAGGAAGTAGGACAGCCAAAGTCCGTGATGAAAGTACTCCAGGATTCCTCAGTACTTTTATAAACTTCATGCAATTGTACCTAAAAGAATTGTTGCTGTGTTAAAAGGTGGTCACACTGAATATTAATTTCATTTTTTTATTTTACTACATTTTCTAGTTTAGTTTATTGATCAATAATAACTATTCATAACATTATTTTTAAAGCATTACAGCATTCTTCGCAAGTGCCTAAAACAATAACACAGAACTGTATATAAAATGTTAAATTGATTTTGTAAAAAGGATGATATATTATGACTTGTAATATCTTTTTATATTAAATGTAATCTTCCACTGAACAGCATTTGAAGTTTCAAATCAACCAGTGAGAGCCGACTTCGGCAGCTGGAATAAGAGGCGGGGTGAGCTTAGGTTCACACTGCTGTGAGATCGAAAATGGGGCGAGTTCAGCTGAACGCACGCAATTTCATTCCCACATGTCAGTCCGACTTCAGGGAGCGATTTCAGAGACATCTGTGCGGGTTCCAGCACAGATGTCTATTGAAATCGCAACCGAAGTCGCCAAAAGTATTTCAGAAACTAGTCGGCATCACACCGATTCGGACAGTGCCATTGCCAGCAATAGCTGCCGATTTGTCAAGTCGAATGTCAAATCGCATCAATGTGAATCTAGGCTTCAGAGTTGGCTAACAGAAAATATCAGCAGCCTGTGTTATGCACTGGGAGTAGGGAGGTAAAGGCTTAGCCAAAACTCATAAAAAATTAACCAAAAGGCACAGAACATAAGAGCCTTCTTTGGTGTTTATGTCTATATAGAGAACTGATTGAACCAAACACTTTCCAAGAGAAAAAAAAAGTATATAGGCCTATAATTAGTCTAAGGGATGTAAACAAATATTTTAATGTGTTGCTGCTGCAGCTATTTTTTTTTTACATCATGCATGTCCAGGTGAGGGAGCTCTTACACAATGAAATATCAGCAACCAAATCATACTATACAGGCAGAACCACAGGATAAGTGACTTTCTATTTGCGAGCTGTATAAAATGAAATGCGGTGTTGTGTGTGGTTTTAGCATTGCATCTAGTCGTTTAATGAATAGCCAAGTGCACTGAGACTGCCAGATGAGTACTTCAATATCCAACTGAAAGAGCTCGCAAGGCAGGCTGACAATCCTCAAAATAACAGCGTGCACTGTCCCTTTAAATACAAAGTCTCACAATAATGAAATCACTGTGCAAGTACATAGCAATAAACACATTGTGCACTGTGTATAAATATTATAAAACACAGGGAAAAGGTGTCCATCAAGACTGCAACATCATCAGTTTTCCACCACCAAAAGCACACAGTAGCAGCTTACCGGAGACTAAGACAGTAGGTAGTAAGTGGTCTTAGAAAGCTTAATTACACCAAGGCCCTCCAGGAGTAAAAGTCTTAGCTACTTAAAACTCCATAGGGGTCAGGCCAGATGGTAGCCAACATAGGGGATTAAACAGAGGAACTCTATTGTGTACCATGAATTGGCATTCCATTTCTGTAAAACAGAGATGTACTCACATATTAAAACAAGAGAAACAGCAAATCAACATGACAGAATGTTGCTGCTCGACCGAGCAGGTGTAATGATGTCACTACTAAGCTCCGCCCTGCGTGTTTAGTCACAACAGACATCATCTGGGGCACAGAACAACAAACACAATGACAACGCTGCAGATGATCGCGAAGCAGTGGCTTTGTGTTGCCAGTTTGCAGAAGTAAGCATGTTCTTGGCAGAATCTTTGGGTAAGAAGTTTTGCAACAGGTGTTTATCACTGATGTCTATGACTAAACTTGAAAGTTAAAGCAATTCTGCTGCCATCCACAAAGTCCAGCTCAGGCTACAAAACTATTATCATTATTCTTTATTTATAAAGCTCCAACATATTATATGGTGTTGTACAATGTATAGTACATTAGGGTGACCAGATATCCCCAGTTTCAGGGGACAGTCCCCGGATTGAGGACACTGTCCCCAGACCAAGTCTGTCCCCGGTTTTGTCCCCGGATTGAATTTGAACAGGGGCTGGGGCAATACCAAAGACAGTCAGTGCAGAACAAAAAAAAACCTGAATTACACCCCCCCCCCCACACTCTGCCGCTCCTACTAGCTTATGTGGGTGTAATTGTTTACATCATCTGTGCCCCTTTCTGATGATCATGTGCTAGTCGGAGTGGAGTGAATATTTCTTTAGTTTCGGGCGCATGTCCATCGATCTCCACTCGCATGTTCTTCTGTCGTGGCTCATGTCCCAGCCAGCCGCCTGCCTGCTTATCTCCTTGCTCTCCCTGGCGGAGTGATTTTCCTTCGCTCCTCACCCATTAGTAGCCGGGGGCCCGAAGAATAAGACTTGACAGGGTGCGGCGACGATGGGTAGAGAGTTGCTGATTGCCGCCATTACTAGTAAAAAAAAACAAAAATGTCCCCAGATGTTATTTTAAAAATCTGGTCACCTTACAGTACATGAAATAATGAGGTGTGATTATAAACTCTAAAAATATGACACAAGAGGAGAAGAGGGCTCTGTTCAAAGGATCCTACAACTTGAGAAGTGTGGGGAACACTAGACACCAGACACCAGAGGGAAGGGATGTGACTGCATGTGATTTGGCAAATTGGTAATTATAAATGATTAGGGTAGAGAAGAAGATATGAAGGCAATATTGAAAAAATATTTTTTTTTTAGGGAATTTTACTCATGGTAAAGGTGAGGGACATGACTCATAGCATGAGGATGTGAATTCCAGAGAGTGCAGGTAGCAGAGACAACTTTTGGAGCTATGCATGGAATAAAGTTATGAGTAAGGAAGATATTACTAGAGCAGCGAAGCAGTGGAGAAAGCAATTTGGGTGTTTGTGTATGAGATCAGAAAAATGTAATCATGAGCCGTGAAGTGATTTTAGGGCAATTTTAGTAACTTCAATTTTGTTCTCAAAATGAGAGGGGCCCAAATCCATTTAAGAGATGGGCAGTACAAGCAGAGCCGTAGGAAGTAATGCCGCAGAGATAAGTCACACTACAGCAATTATGGCATAGACATGATGAGGCCATGGAATAGAGGTCAGTGTACAGTTCTGCATATGCATTTACATGTGTTTGTAATGCATTTGTTGTGTATTTTTAGGGATTATTTATGATTTTATTGTTTTCAGAGTTGCATGTATATGTGTTTGTTTGTAAAGAAATGCAGCATTCTTCCACTGGACCCGCTCTTGGGACCTTTGCCGCAGATTGCTGACCAGATTAACGTTGTGGATAAATTTAAATATTTGGGTATTATGGTCCACCCTAATTTAGATCAATATATTAAACTGAATGTGGAACCCGTTCTTAAAAAATTTCAGGAAAAAACAACGAGCTGGATCAAGTTGCCGCTGTCCGTTGTCGGGCGCTGTAACCTAATCAAAATGATCTGGAATCCTCAGTTACTCTACGTACTTCATAATGCTCCTATTTGGATCCCCGCCCAAGTGTTTAAGAAATGCAACACTATATACCGAGCACTAATATGGAGGAAACTGGTCCCAAGAATTAAATTAGAAACTTTACAGGAGAGGAAGGATTTGGGAGGCTTGGCAGTACCGAACCCATTTTTTTATTTTGTCGCGGCACAGCTACAACACTTGGCAGGATGGTTATGTCCGGAACCCTCGGACCCCACTAGAAATATGGTGGGAGGCCAGGTAACCGGAGATAACCTGGTGGAATGTACAGAGGCGGGGGAACTGGGGGCTATGGACCAGTACCCCACATTTATACTCATAGATAAGATTTGGAATAAAACTAAACAACTTCTGCAATATAGGGGGTATACTAGTTGGTCACGTATATAGAGGAATAGTAACTACCCTGAACTTAATAAATTACAAGGTTTCATTGACTGGGAGAGGTGGGGAGTAAAGTACATTTCACAGCTATATGATGGAGGGGTACTCAGGGAGTTCCAGTCCTTACGTGCGGAATTTGACCTGCCCAATACGTCGTTTTTCCAATACCTACAATTGCGACATGCTATTCTGGCGCAGGCTAAAACATCCACATGGGAGCTCACCAGACCGATAATGCTTATGAAGCTAACTATGGCACCCTCCAGGAAAGGACAAATTTCGTCGTTGTATAGGGCCCTTCTTGGCCACGTTTCTACGGCGATGACTTTGAAGTGTAGAGCTGGCTGGGGGGATGACATAGGATATATTGCTGATGATGAGTGGAACATAATACTAGGTAATGTTCCCAAGGTGACATTGTCATCAACTCAGCAGCTAACTCAGCTTTTTATCATTCATCGTACATATCGTACACCTGAAAAGCTGTATAAATGGCATAGAAGGGATGACCCATTTTGCCCCCGTTGTCTTGTGGACAATGGGACCCTTGTTCATATGCTCTGGAGGTGTCCGAAACTGCAGCGATATTGGGGAGCGGTGGTGGACACTGTCAATAGCATATGGAACCTTCAACTTCCTATGGATCCTAAAAGTTGTTTGCTGGGGTGGTTAGATGAAGAAAGGTACATGCCAGATACCTCTATTGCTATTTTAAGGACCCTATTTCTGGCCAGGAAGCTTATTGCTAGGAAATGGCTGGCTGTAATGGCCCCTACACACACAGAGTGGATAATGTCGGTAAATGATTCTCTTGTCAGGGAACAACTTACGTATAAACACCGGGGCAATTTGGGGAAGTTCGAGAATATATAGGGCCCCTGGCTGGATACCCCAGGTCTGGCAACACTGCGGCTGATGCAAGGTAGAATCTCTGGAGACAGAGCTGAAGCGGCTACTAGGCCGACGTAGAATGAACAGGCTAGAAGAAGGGGTAGAGGGGGGGGGTAAAGAAAATATGTAGGAAGGGTAAATTAAGGCCTCTTAGACATAACACACCCAATATAGTGCTGAAGAATCCAGAGGTGCTGTATGGATATGTATGTGGTTCTGAAGATATGTGAAACCTGTGGGGCAATATATTATGTAATATTTTGTAATGTATTTAAAAAAAAAAAAAGTATGTGTTTTGTATGTCGAAATTTAAATAAAAAAAGTATCTGATTAAAAAAAAAGAAATGCAGCATGCTGTACTTTTTTAAATGCACATTAAAGCACAACAGGGGTGGTAAACTAGGCTCACATAAATATATTCATCTTTCTTGTATATGCATTTGTGCTCCATTTAAAAAAGTGTTTGACTATTTGACTGTATCTGGTGTAAAATGAGTTCTAAAACCATATTGGCTGCCAAGACTGCTGTGTATGTGAACTTCCACTATGGACATTTTCAAAGACGAGTAATGATTTAAATGTGTGTTTTTTATGCGGCCTGCTCCTACTGCATTGTGTCTGGAAGACTGCATGAGAAACATCTGTTAAACAGTTTTTCTGGTGACTATGTAACGTAACAAAAATCTGCATACAAACGTGGTCTGTTAAATATTTTTACATTGGCTAGTTTAAAATACTGGAGTGACAAGTCACTGCTTCCTTCATTCATGTTCTTATAGGACAATTATCTAGTAATTTCTTTATTAAGTGAGGAATGGTGAAGCTAATTAAAAAATAATCATCCATCCTAGTATTAAGTAATTGTGCAGACAAATTCAATTAAATGAAGCAGACCGCATTAACTAGCTATACATGTAGACAAAATTAGTCTTGTAACTGACTCTACTTTTCTTTTTCTATCCTATTTTACATTATGTGATTTATAGTTGGCGTATAATCCTCAGTAATTCTTCAGTAGGAATGCATATATTATGCTCACTATGCTTCATTGGATTTATTATACACTGCTGACACAACAAAAATACAAGAAGAAATCATCTGTAGCAGATTATGTAGGACAATAATAAACCTGATATTCAGCTTCATCTAGTAATAGGGCAAATCAGGCCAAAGAAACACACGCCGTGCTACTGCGGAAAGTCTGATGGGTGATTTTGAATACTTTCAATTGCATGTAACTAGTGGGCTCTGTGGTTCTGTCGCATACCACTGTGGTAGATTATACCGCATCCTGTGTGATAGAAGCGGCTTCTTATTTTTGAAAATAACTCTATACTCTTAAAAGCTGAACTCCAAATCTGTACAGATAGTAAAAACACATGGTAATCTAGGTATATATTCCTTATAAAAAATAAATACAATTGGCAAAAGTAACTGTACCTATCTTGAGAAACCTGTACAGCAGCACTCAGAATAGGAGAAGAACGAGCACTTATCAGCACTATAGGTAATCAGTGCTCTAGTGCATTTTACAGTATTGTGAATCTAACACAGAGAACATGCACATAGTATGGAATTGCACGCAGATGACCTGATTAGTGTATTCCTGCTCCTTCACTGTCCAATCACAAGCTGCTGGGGGGGGGGGTCCTGGAAAATGCTCTACAATTACACTGCATCCCCCCTTCTTCTTCCTCGGCTCATGTGTGAATATTGCACAGTCCTGGAGTACTGTGATCCCAGGCTGCGTGATGACACACCTCCAAGCGGTATATCAGTGCCACACTGGGGTTCTGCTTTAAATATCTTTTGGGGGGGGGGGTAAGTTGAAAGAAAAGAGGCCATTATAACATCCCAGAGATTTTCAACTTCTTCAGGAAAAATCAAGACACCAAGAAGAGCCCGACACACGACAAGGAGCCTAATGGGGTTGTCTTCCTGGTCCTGATGGTTCATTTGACATTCTGATTTCTTGAAGGGAGATACATCTCCGTGCCCACAGTGGGGGGTTGAGCCCACTGATGCATAGTTAGACCTTTATTTATAGTTGTTACATCCGCGCTTAGGAAATATTCCTGGGCTGCTGCCTCCCCTGGAGGTCCCTAAAGAAGGGATCTAAATTGTGTAAAATGTATATGATGTTGGGGTGTGTGGCGCTGCCCTCCACTCAAACCGTGGTATGGGTAGAGAAGTGGTTATGTGCTAACATAACTTAATTTATAAAAGTGTTATTGATAACAACCATCTGTGGGTGATTGTATCCAATCTGGTAGTGAACCTTCAAAGAAAACTTTTTACAAAATAGTGGTGTCAGGTGAAGTCCGTTGCTCCATGCCACCTATGAAGAGTGAGTTGGTGTTTGAGTGGCACTTCCTGGGGGCCAGTCAGCAATGGATGTGTGTACAACAAGTGGTTAATGTTCACTCAATACTTTAATACCTTAGGACAGGTTTTTTCCTCAAAGTTGCAATAGTTGGATACAATTACCCAAGTGCAGATGGTTGTTATCAATAACACTATTATAAATTAACTTACGGTAGCACATAACCACTTCTCTACCCATACCACGATTTGAGTGGAGGGCAGCGCCACACACCCCAACATCATATACATTTTACACAAAGTTAGTGTCTGGTAATCGTCCATCTTTTGCATGATGGTGGAGCACTATCAGTTGAACACTTATAGCACCTTTAAATTTTATGTGTATTTAACACC
Organism: Rana temporaria; assembly: GCF_905171775.1. Taxonomy (NCBI): domain Eukaryota; kingdom Metazoa; phylum Chordata; class Amphibia; order Anura; family Ranidae; genus Rana; species Rana temporaria. The sequence continues at coordinate 198,368,586 of NC_053491.1, read as the reverse complement.
ATTCTCATCACAAGCATTGGAAACAGGACTATTCTTGTTACTTAAAAATTACTAGTATTTTTCATGCCCTGCACACAGGTTGTGGCTTGTGAATTGACTTTCTAATGTAAAATTTATGTACTGGCACTTTATTGTTTATAACCAATCACTAAGTGCCAGTTCACACTACAGAGACTTGGGATCCGACTTGTCAGACCTCAAGTTGCCCCAAGTCGCTGGACATAAGAAATTCCATTGAAGTGAATGAGAGCTGTCTTAATGTACACTACTGAAGTTGCTCCGACTTCAGAAAAGGTTCCTGTACTACTTCAAGGCGACTTCTAGGCAACTTGTACCCATAGATTTCAATGGAAGTTGCCTCCAAGTCAGATCTCCATCTTAACTGAAGCAACTTTACAGGAAAAATAATAGTTTACCCAGGCAAACCCCTCCCTCCCACAGAGCTGATTATTCTGTGATTGGCTACAGGCAAAGTCGCCTACCCTGGAGGCGACTTGAAGTCGCTTTGTAAGTCACTCAAAGTTGCGCTGAAGTTGCCTCCAAGTCGCCTTGCAAAGTCGCGCTGTAAGTCGTGTTGCCCCTGTGTGAACCGGCACAAACTGTACATGTTTACATATTTATGTATATATACATAGGCGTGTGCACAGGGTGTGCCAGGTGTGCCCAGGCACACCCTAATCACCCTGTGCAGCACAGATTTCCACTACTGCCCTGGTTCCCCCCTCCTTTCACCCGCAGCGCTTTCAGGCTTCCCTACTCTCCTCTCCCTCCAGCTGTTGCTGCTGGTATGTTTTAGGATGAGTGTGGGAAGTGGTCTGTAAATATGTAACTTACTGGGCCCTTCCCTTTCATCATGAGTGATTGCTACTATGTGTGTTTGATCTTTGGGGTGCACACCCTAATGCAATAGGCTGCGCACACCTATGTATATATATATGAATTGTCTTGCACTATTTGCACTTTCATTTATGAGCACGCAATGTTCTGAGCAACATAGCTCTACCAACAGCGCAACATTATTTTTTGGAATTTTTACGAGTTCACTTGACATCCATTAGTTGTTTTATAATTTCACTGAACTCTTTCCGGTAGCCCCAAACTTTAGTACATACAAGACCGGAAGATGTGCAGGAAGATCCCTTCAGCTTCCCTGCGTCTCCAACACAACTGGGAAGTTTGTGGTAACATTTTGTGAAGGATAGATGGTACCTTGTGCCATCTGGTAAGGAGTTTATAGCCAGATTCCTGTAATCTACTGGCAATAGAGGAATGATGATAAAAGCAAAGCATATAATCTCTTTGCTCAAGAGTGAACGTGTGTTTTTTTTAATAGGGCGGTTCTCCCATTGTTTGTGATATGTTGTTGGGTTCTCCCCTGGGTCTCTTCCAATAGAATCTGTTGGTAGGACTTGTGGAGGACCACTAGGACCCGGTACTTTTTTTTTGTAAAATCTTTATTTGAGGACGGCATAGCGATACATCACAACTCGTGTTGTCAGAAGCGTCTTACATCAAACAATAAGCCATCCATTTTTGTTTTATCAACATAACATAAAAAACAAGGTAGACTTTGAAAAAGAAGGTGCACATAAACACATTGGGACCTAGTACTCATAATAGTATCACAGGGGCCCAAGGGTCAGGTAGCGAGCTGAAAGTGGAGATCTCCCCATCATACAAAATACAAAAACTGGAGCTTAAAGTATAGGGGCGACACATCTCCAGCATCTCATCAAGTAAAAAATTGGGTACTCGCTGAAGGAGGGGCAAGGACCGGAGGCCAAACCAGCCAATCCACCGGAACAACAAGTGAAACAGTATACGTTGTGCAAAATAAAAGGTAAGCCGGCCGAGTGCGCGTGAGGGAAGGGGGGCCTCCATGGACCTCCGACCCGGTACTTTTAAGACCTTAAACACCTGTTCTTAGAATTTGCACAGTGTATGGGTTAATAATTTAAACTTGATGCTCCTGGTTGATTTGGGTCTGTGGGTTTGCATCCAATTTGAAAATGTAGAGGGGGGATTCTAGTCTGCAGGTGAAGAGCTAAGTAGTTTGTATAGGCAGAAAATGGAGTGTGGAGTCAGGATTTGGTTGTTACAGATATCTTCAAACTGGGTAGGAGGGCAGTGGGGGCAAGTGGTAGTTGGGGTGAATTTTAGAAAGTGTCTTAGTTGAACTCCAAATGTCCATTTTGGATCTCTATTTTCAGATTTCCACTCTGCTGGGGAAAGGTTTATCAGTCTGAATGTGTTGGGGGAGAAGAGTTGATATTTTTGTTTTCCAAGCCAGTTAGGAAGTCAGGGTCTCCTAAGAGGGGGGTCATGGGGGATAGGTGGGGGGGGATAATGTGGGAGGAAGAGGAGTTGCTTTACTTTACATAAAAGTAACGCTTAAGATGTGCGGGGTGGCAGGCATTGGGAGTGAATCCAAGGGAGGCTTTGCAGGGAGATTGCCATGTCATCTTGGTCCACTCAGACCCATTAGTTGGTGTAGCAGTGGTCACACCAGTCAACATTCCTAGTTACACATAGGGCCCTATATTTCAGATCTATGCCATTGAGACCTGCTCCTCCCTGAGATTTAGGCAAGAGTAAGACCTCTGAGGTCTTGCTGTAGTTTGTTGAGAAGTGAAATTAAATTTGAGTCATATAATTTAGACAGGTTTGCAGTGATCTTGGCTATTTTTTTGTAAGCCAATAATATCTGTTTGCCTTCAGCGTGCAGAAGAGTTCCACGAGTTCCAAAGTGGGCACAAAGATCAGTGGGGAGCCTGATCCCTGAGGAGAGGGGGTGGAGATGGGAGGGGCGGGCATGCGCCTGGGTGGTGGGTGATGGGATATTCATCCCGAGAGACATTCCAATTCAGCAAAGAGACATCCGCACCTGGCAAAGAGACAACCCCACCCAGAAAAGAGAAAGCCCAATCCAGCAAAAAGACAGCCTCCGACCAGCAAAGAGATAGCTTCCGACCAGCAAAGAGAACTCCCCAGACCAGCAAAGAGACAGCCTCAGACCAGCAAAGAGACATCCCCAGTCCAGCAAAGAGCCAATCTCAGTCCAACAAAAAGACAGCCTTAGACCGGTAAACAGACTTCCCCAGACCAGTAAAGAGACTTCCACAGTCCAGTAGAGACAACCCCAGTCCAGTAAAGACACCCCCAGTCCAGTAGAGACAGCTTTAGTCTAGCAAAGAGACATTCCCAGTCCAGAAAAGAGACATTCCCAGTCCAGAAAAGAGACAGCCTCTGACCAAAAAACAGACATTCCAAATGCACACCCCTTCCCCACCGCTACAGAGCGGTACTTTGGCTGTAACACACACTGGATCAGTTTAGTTCAGTGCACTCACCTTCCTTCCCATGCAGCTGTCACAGTGTGCCAGCCGGTGTTAGGAGAGAGGCTGCCATTGTCCGGAGTGCAGGTATATCTCCAGCAGCCAGCCTGGGAGGTGTCTGTCCCCTGCAGGCACTTCTCTCCTGCCTTCTTCTGCATGTCCTAGTTTTCTGGTGGTCCTGGTTCTAGCACGGCCACATACTGGGAGGTGAGCGGAGGCCGCAGTCTGTGTTAGCCCGTCCAAACCATGGTCGCCGCTTATCTACTGCTGGGTGGCCTGTCATCAGCAGGCCACTCTTTGTAGGACATGCAGTCTGGAGGCCTCGGCCCACCAGGTAAATGCCTGGTGTGCCCTATGGCCAGTCCAGGCCTGGTAGACAACCTTGGCGTGTGCCATTCGATTTAAAGAAGAAAAGCAGATCTGGTGTTGTTGATCTTGACTGCAGTTACTGGGCATTAGTAAAATGCTATAATCCAAGAGAAAAATATTTTTTTAGAGGCCTACAGGATGTAGGACAAGGTGGACCACAGGAATTGTCAATTCACCATGTCAAAAGTTTTTTCTTTATCAATTAATAATAATGTTAGAGGGTGGAGTGAATCACATTGAGGGTCCTGGTGGTATTGTCCATAACTTCTCTTGTAGGGATGAAGCATACTTGGTCAATATGTATGAGACTTTAGATACAGAGGATGAGCCTGCATAAAGTAATCAGGTTTGAGTCCAAACTTACTGTAATAATAAAGTAATCAAATGCGTATTGGTTGCAGAGGAGCAGCCTTAATAGCTATGACCCTAGCATCCACCTGCTATGTGTGTAGTTTGGCCTCCTCCAGGTGTTTCTTGAGGGCAACCTCTAGCTTCTCCACCACCTCCTATAGTAGGGAGAGACTCCAAGATGTCTCACAGCTCACTTTTCTCCCATCATAGCTTATCTGAGTCACCTGTGGTTCTGCAAGCTTATGGTTTGTCCTTGCCTTGTTTCTGCACAGGACTGAGTGCTTTAGGCCTTGGCTACACAACTAGTCCCATATTTTCAAGGGTCTTGTGTCCAGTGTGACGGAGAGTTGCCCACAATTTTTTTTAAAGAGTATTAAAAACAGGATTTTCCCATATTGACCTCCTGAAATACACAGACAGAAATAAAGTGTCATAATTAGTGATATATTAGCACTGCAAAACCTTGTTCTAACAAAACACATCTCTTTCTAGTGAGTTGCCAAGTGTTAAAAATTTGGACTGGCACAAAACATCTAGGTCCAGGGGCCAAAGGAGGTAGAAAAGTCATATTATTATTATAATTATTATTATAATAATACAGGATTTATATAGCACCAACAGCTTACACAGCAATTTACAATAAAAAGGGGGGACAGTACATTTACAATACAGATGGAATAGGAGGGCCCTGCTTGTGGACCTTACAATCTAAGGGGGGTGGAGGTGGTACAAAAGGTGATGCCTGCAGGGGATGATCTAATGGAGGTGACTCAAGTACAGTTCTTAGGTGGAGGTGGGGTAGGCTTCCCTGAATAATTGAGTTTTCAAGGATTGCCTAAAGATGGATAGTGTAGGAGCTGACCGGACATACTGGGGCAGGGAGTTCCAGAGGATGGAAGAGGCTCTGGAGAAGTCCTGTAGGCGAGCATAGGAGGAGGTAACAAAAGAGCTAGAGAGCAGGAGGTCCAGAGAGGACGATTTTGGCGATGTCTGCGGATGAGATTGGTGATGTAGCTGGGGGCAATGTTTTGGATGGCCTTGTATGTTGTGGTTATGTGTGGTTGTATGTTGGATTTTATACGGTGGGGTAGGGTAAGCCAGTGAAGAGATTGGCAGCAGCCGCGGATCGGTTAGTATGGTGTATTAGTCTGGCAGCAGCATTCATGATAGACTGAAGGCGGGTTATGCCTCATACACACGATCGGAATTTCCGATGAAAAAAGTCAGATGGACTTTTTCCATCGAAAATTCCGACCGTGTGTATGCCCATCTGAGTTTTTCCATCGGATATTCCGAGGAATTCCGTCGGAGTTTACATAGAGAACATGTTGGGCTAGATTCAGCAATGATTTACGCCGGCGTATCTATAGATACGCCGCGTAAATTCAAAGCCGCGCCGGCGTATCTTCTTTCTGTATTCAGAAAGCAAGATACGCCGAAATTAGCCTAAGATCCGACTGGCGTAAGTCTCTTACGCCGTCGTATCTTAGGGTGCATATTTACGCTGGCCGCTAGGTGGCGCTTCCGCCGTTTTCGGCGTAGAATATGCAAATGACCTAGATACGCCGATTCACAAACGTACGTGCACCCGGCGGAATTTTTTACGTCTTTTCCGGGGTAACGTTGCTCCTGCTTCTATGAGGCATACGCAATGTTAAGTATGGACGTTGTTCCCGCGTCAAATTTTGAATTTTTTACGTCGTTTGAGTAAGTAGTTTTCGCAAATAGGGCTTTGCGTAAATTACGTCCACGTCGAAAGCATTGACGATTTGCGGCGGAATTTCGAGCATGCACACTGGGATTCTTTCACGAACGGTGCATGCGCCATTCGTTAAAGACGTAATTTACGTGGGGTCATGTTTTATCTACATAAAACACGCCCACCTCTTGCAAATTTGAATTTGGCGCGCTTACGCCGGCTGATTTACGCTACACTGCCGCAACTCACGGAGCAAGTGCTTTGTGAATACTGCACTTGCCCATCTAAGTTGCGGCGGCATAGCGTAAATAACATACGCTACGCCCGCACAAACTTACGGCGGGCTACTTGAATTTAGCCCGTTCTCTTTTCCTCTGATGGAATTCCTTCGGAATTCCGATGTGAGTTTGGTCGGGCTAAAGCCGATCATGTGTACGGGGCATTAGTCATATACATATGAGTACATTGTGCATTGACACTTTTTCCACTAATATGTAGTCTGACAGTGGTGTCATATTTTTCACTTTAACAAAGTAAACTTTTCAAACGTCTGTAGAAATACATGACCTTCTCCTAATGACAGTTTTATTCATACAAAATTGCAATAAGCGAAATCCTGATGTAATCTGTCAGCTAAGCACAAAGGCATATGGTTAGTGCCACATGAGAGCATTTATGCATAATTATTTGTATTCATCTGATCAGATAAAATAATGCTCATTAAAATATGCATGTCTGTAAGGATTTTTATTAACTTCCGCAGAGGTGATTCATTGACTATTATTTCAGTGAGGAATTGCTAAGCTGCATTTTATCAGTGAAGAAAAGAACAGTGTGTCAGTTCATGTACTATGACAATCAGCTTTAAAAGTCACAGTTACAGGCACTAGATTGTTTATAACAAAGGATCTGTTTCTAAAATTGTGCAGTGCAAGTTTTTTAGGAATGATGTGAGAATTCATAGCCTGTGTATCACAGTTTGCTGGATTACTGGGATGCAATTGTGTGTCATCATTCGCAGTGTGCAGGGTGACTAGGACGCAGTAGTGGATGGATGCGTTGCTCTATGATGACTACAGCTGTGCAGGGAGCATCCCTGAACTAGACATTCCTTTACTCTAACATCACACCAATTTAGGTTTATTAAGAAGCAATGACTGTAAGTGGGTATAATATGAGTAAGCCAGTGACTCATAATAGCTGACCACTTTTTATTTTGTCCAGATATTCATGAAATCAGAGAAGCATAATTAACCGCTTCAGCCCCGGAAGATTTTACCCCCTTCATGATCCAGAGCACTTTTTACAATTTGGCACTGCGTCGCTTTAACTGACAATTGCACGGTCATGCAACGCTGTACCCAAACAAAATTTGCGTATTTTTTTCCACCACAAATAGAGCTTTCTTTTGGTGGTATTTGATCACCTCTGTGGTCTTTATTTTTTGCGCTATTAACAAAAAATAGAGCAACAATTTAGAAAAAAAGGCAATATTTTTTACTTTTTGTTATGATAAATATCCCCAAAATATATATAATTTTTTTTTCCTCAGTTTAGGCCAAGACGTATTTTTCTATGTATTTTTGGTAAAAAAAATCGCAATGAGCGTTTGTTGTAGGGTTTGTGCAAAAGTTATTGCGTCTACAAAATAGGGGATAGTTTTATGGCATTTTTATTTTATTTTTTTACTAGTAATGGCGGCGATCAGCGATTTTTATCATGACTGCAACATTATAGCGAACACATCGGACACTTTTGATGCTATTTTGGGACCATTGTCATTTATACAGCGATTAGTGCTATAAAAAATGCACTGATTACTATGTAAATGACACTGGCAGGGAAGGGGTTAACCACTAGGGGGCGAGGAAGGAAGTGTGTCCTAGGGAGTTATTCTAATTGTGTGGGGGCTGGGCTTACTGTGACAAGACACTGATCGTTGCTCCTGATGACAGGGAGCAGACGGTCAGTGTCCTGTAACAATGCAGAACAGGGAGATGGAATCCCCCATTTCTGCAGCTCTGTGACACGATCGCGGGACACCGGCGGACCTCGAGTTCCGCAGGTCCCGTGGGCACGGTCAAGATAGAAAATGTAAAAAGGCGGTAGACTCCTCCTAGCTTACCCTCAAGCACAAAATCAACAAAATCTTAACATGTTTATCAATGTAAAAAAAGAGGTAAGCAGATCCATTTAATATACCAGTGCATCATCAGAGTGATGTTCTCTCCTCCCGAGTTACATGCCTAGAAACTGATAGAGCAGTGTTTCTCAACCTTTTTTCAGTCAAGGCACCCTTTAAAATTATAGACAATCTCAAGGCACCCTTTAAAATTATGGACAGTCTTGAGGCACTTATTCTAAAATGTAAAAAAATATTCTAATAGTTTTACATAATGCAGCAACATCAATACACGTAGGACACCCAACGTTAGAGGTGATTTTGTCTTCCAAACACTTTTGCAAACTAGTACCAACTAGTATTCCATTGTTTCTCTTCTTCCTCAAGCTCTCTCCATCAGTCAGCTAATGTGACCCCAGTGCTGAGGGAGAGGGGCAAAGGAGGGTCAAACAAGAATGTTGTGGAGGCGACAGACAACCTCCTTATCAATTGATGGCATCATTGGTTGTGAGGATGGCAGTATCTAGAAAGTCGTAATGTGTATAATGAAAACTTGCGGCTTTGTGTAATGTGTAACTAAAAGGAAGGCTTTATCCACCTGCTGGCTTGTATACAATTTTTGATACATTTTTAGGCATTTTGCCAAAGCACTCCCTGAAGAAGCCATAAGGCATCCTGGGTAAAAAAGGCTGTGATAGAGAGTGTGTCTGACAAAGCCAGAATAGACCAGGGTTCAGCTTTAATTAGGTTTACACTGCAGGCCCTCGCTAAACATTTTGTGATGGGACACATTTGTAGGTGACATTTTTACCCAACTATAGGGCTAGAATGCATCGTTCTCATTGGTCGCCTGTATATCCAGCCTTCTCTTTGTTTTACCGCTACAGCCTCTGCCAGAGCATTCAGCATTTTAAACTTCCAGAAGTGTTGGAGGCCATTCTCCTGGAGAATTACTAAAAATCCCTAAAAATTACTATAAACTGAGATTTTTAGCCCTTTTTTAATAAAATGTGTAGTGTACCTTACATTCTCATCTGAATATACCAAAGCCCTTTCTATTTAAAGCCTAACTTGGCCCAAACAAACTCTTCAAAGTATGGGCATTTTCACAAATGCGGACCGTTTGTCCGTTTTTCATCCATCCGTTGATGAATGAAAAACGGACATCAATGCTCTCTATGGAAAAGTGGATGTAAACGGATAATCATCCATTAAGGCTCTGTTCACAATTGTGCGACTTGTCATGCAACTATGGACATCAAAGTTGCATGACAAGTGGGTTCCCCATGTTTTCCAATGGTACCCATTCATATATATGTGACTTAAAGTTGCAGCAACTTCAGAATAGTTAATGCACTACTTTGGTCTGACTTGTATGCAACTTGAGGGCCGAAGACTTCAATGTTAACCCTCAAAAGTTGCATGAGGCCCGGTTTACACTGATGCAACAATAGTTCAGACTTTAGAGCACTTGTTGCATCAGAAGTCAGACCCAATTCTGTGCAATGGAACCGTTCTAATCGTGTGACTTGAGTCACTCAGACTTAGGCAAGGTTCACATTGCTCCCATATAAAAGTCCCACGACTCCCAATCTGACTTTGCCCTGCATCATCGGTCAAACTTTGGTCAGACTTTAATCAACAGAATCCGAGATGAGTGCAGCTTGAGTCTGGTATTGATTTGCAGGGGTTTTTTTTTTCAATACATTTTGCAAGTGGCATGTCACAAGTCGGATCAGTTAAGATAGATACGACTTCAATGATAATCAATGAGCTGAAATCGGAACAGGAACCTTTTCCAAGGTCGTACCGACACAAGTTGAACCAATTAAGACAACTCTTATAGGGAATCATTGATTTATATCCAAGAAGTGGTACCTCCTCTTTCATTAGCCAATAGAAAAACAGCAATTCAAATGGGTGTAGGAGTACCAACTTCCTACACCCTGATAACATCACTTCCTGTTTCCATTTAATATATAAAATAGATTTATAGACTCTTGCTATACAATATTAATTCTATTTGTACATATATATATACACATATATATATATATATATATATATATATATATATATACCGTATTTATCGGGGTATACCGCGCCCCGGCGTATAACGCGCACCCCAAGCTCAGCAAGGTAAAAAAGAAAAAAAAAGAAAACTTAAATTTTTGCCCTGCGTCCATCGGTGGCCTTGTGGGTGTCCGTCTGAGGCTTCCTTGCATGGGGTCCATCTGCGGCTTTGGAGGTGTCCGTCTGCGGCCTCCATCCAGGTGTCCGTCTCATCCAGCATGTCCGTCTGCGGCCTCCATCCAGGTGTCCCTCTCCGTCCAGCGTGTCCGTCTGCGGCCTCCATCCAGGTGAGCGTCTCCGGTGTCTGGTGTTCGTTTTTCGATTTTGGCGCGACCCGAGAGGAGCCGGATTACCTCTGTGTTCGACTCCTCTTGGCTTGTCTCGGCTACTCTCGCGTTGCTGCTGGCGGAGCCGAGCCTAGCCGAGCCTAGCAGTACACTTGGCTCGGCTCGGACTATGTCGGAGACAGCGGGGATCGGCGTATATCGCGCACCCACGATTTCCCCCTGATTTTAAGGGGGAAAAAGTGCGCGGTATACGCCGATAAATACGGTATATATATATATATATATATATATATATATATATATATATAAATTCTTTTAACAATTTAAAAAAGGAGAATATATATAATTTAATTAATATGAAAAATTTGAAAAAATAAGAAATAAATATAAATGTAAACATGAAAATAAATATAAGTAAAATAAAATTAATACAAATTATTCAATTATAAAGATAAAAAAAATATTGTACCAGTGCAAAACAAGATTTACCAGTTGTATAAAAAAGAATTTAGGTCAAGCTCTATGTTCAAACACAATGGACGCATTGTGTATCCATTACGTTTAATATTGGGAAATAGCGCTCTTGAGGTTGGATCCTCTCCAATGCGCCTCTACCTTATCAATTCCACAAAAAGACAAGACCTGATGGTCTCTATTGTGGAACAATCTAAAATGGTTGGATAAACTATTATACCTAAAACCCTTTTTGAGTCTGTTGACATGCTCTCTCAACCAAATCTCCAGTTTTATCGTGGTTCTCCCCACATATTGGAGACCACAGGGACAAGACATGAGATAGGTAACGTGTAGTTCCACGTGTGATGAATTTCTTGACCTCAAAATATCTCCCCTGGGAATAAGACTCAAAGTGGGTGTTTTTTCTCCTTCTAAACATGGAGGTTCTATAAATCACATATTTGCCACAACTAAGTTTGATCCAAAAAAAGAAAAAATGTCCTTAAAGGATTAATAACATTATGTGCCAACTTCAGCTGTAGTGTGCGTGGGTTGGTATAAATGTACTGTGGTTTGTCTGGCAAAATACTTTTCAACTCCCTATCTTTTATTAATAGAGGCCAATGTTCTCTCATTCTTTTGTCAAACTGTTTGTATTGTCGTGTATAACCACGATCATAAAGGCCATTTCCTTTCAAAATATTTTATTTTCAGAAGAAGATAAATAATACAGAACATTACATCATGTTAGATAAAAATAAAGATTATGTTTAGGAATAAACAAAATCATTAGTCAAAAAATGGATAAATTAATAAAAACATCCTAGAAAAAAAAGGAATAGATTCATGTAAGCTATCGGAGAAACATGAACTTAAAATGATAAACAATTAAATGAAGGGTGAGATCCCTAAAACTAAAGCAATTAAAAGTTTGTCAGGGGGAGATCTCTTCATCCTTATATTATAATGGAAGGGAGAAGGGAAACAGACCTGGAGCCCCTTATCGGGAACTAACTGCTACAGGCATAGAGACCTCCTTCTGACCCTTATGCTGCGTACACACGATAGGTTAGTCTGATGAAAACAGTCTGATGGACCGTTTTCATCAGACCAAACCGATCGTGTGTGGGCCCCATCGGTTATTTATCCATAGGTAAAAAAAATAGGAACTTGTTTTAAAATTATCTGATGGATAAAAAACCTATAGAAAAAAATGATCGCTGCTGTTTTTGGGTGCATCTGTGATTCATCTAGGATTTCCATAGGAGTTGCAGCTGTGATCATTACGGCTTTATGGACTATTCATTCACTTTATTGTGCACTTGTTTCATTATTTTTTGTATTTCAAGCGCATTGAGCACACCAGTTGTGAGTTATATGTGAACTAGCTTTCATGTCATGTTTTTGCTGGTTATTTAATCTTGTTCACATTCCTTTATTCTCATTACATAAGCAGCGCAGCTTACATATTTTTAAGAAAAAAACGATCGTCTGTAGGTACGTCCATCGGTTAAAAATCCACGCATTCTCAGAATCAAGTCGACGCATGCTTGGAAGCATTGAACTTCATTTTTTTCAGCACGTCGTTGTGTTTTACGTTACCGCGTTCTGACACGATCGTTTTTTTAACTGATGGTGTGTAGGCACGACTGATCATCAGTCAGCTTCATCGGATAACTGATGGAAAAATCCATCAGACCGTTTTCATCAGACTAACCTATCGTGTGCACAGGGAATTAGGCCCCGAGAAGATTATCAGGGCCAACAGAGCGGGATGGACTAAACAATGCCGAATGACACATTCGATAGTATCCCATTAAATCTAAATAAAAGAGGCATAACTTGTAATGGGAAACTAGAATTCCCCAAAAAAAAAAAGTTTCCATAAATCCTTTTAGAAGGAAGAAAAGAAGACGAAAATAAAGACAGTGGGTAAAAAGGAGGACGGAGGGAAAGAGATGGGTATGTGTCCAACTTAATGTTGAATAGAAGGTAAAACAGCAACTTCACCAATCGAAATCCCCATATATTTGGCCCAAGCATTCCATATTTTTTCAAATTTAGGAATGGTATTAGATAAGATGCTAGCCAATTTTTGGCGAGTTTGGCGCCTGTAAAGATGAAGTGTATCAATTTTTGTGTAACCTTTGGTATGTGAGGAATATGAGCATTCGAAATGGCTACTGGTAGGGACCTAGGGACCTGAAAACCAGAAGGGGCGAACTCTGGGGCACTCCCACCAAATATGAGGCATAGATCCGTAAAGTTGGCAACCTCTGAAACATACCATCTGGTTATAACTTTGATATTTGCCTCCATTAGAGAGATATTAAGAATCCCTTTGAAAGATTTAGAGAAGGCTGAGTGGCAGGTATTCAAATTCCAACAAACTGGGCGTCTTTTCCCCAAGCCTCCATATAGGAAGATTTTGATGTAGGGTGAGTGAGGCATCAATATACCATTGATATGCCTCCCCTTTGTCAACCGGCCTGGCTGCACCATAACTCGTACTTCGTAAATTGGGGAGGAAGGGGTTTTTCCTTCCAGATTTGGTTTAAAAATTAGAAAATTTGATTTAATCGCGGTTTTTCAGAATCTGGAAGTTTCAGATGTTTGATGCAGTAACTAAGGGATATAGGCCCTCCAGGATTAAAAAATTGTCCTATATGATACAATACTTTATCTATCCGTCATTTAAATGCCTCTAAATTTAGACAAGGGGGGAGGTCAGGGTTATTGAATAAATGAGAAAGAGGTCTTTCAGAGGATAGAAGGTTTGGGAGGTTTCCTAGGGAATCCCATAATGCAAACGATTGAGATAGAGATGGGGACATTATGGGGGGTCTTTTATTGGGGGGGTACCATAAAAGGTATTCTAAGGATAATGTTGGCGTAGCCTCTTTTTCAATATTGATCCAGTCTGGTTTTTCTGTTGCAGAATACATCAAAGAAGTCTGGGCTAGTCTAGCTGCTAAGTAGTATTTATGTAGGTCAGGAAGACCTAAACCTCCCTGTTTTCTGTGAGGAAATAATGTGTTTTGGGGGATGCCTGTAACCTGAGTGTCGTGGATATGCAGTAATCTCTGGCAGCTTACCTTGCTCTCATGTGTTCATCTTAGAGGCCAGGCCCCCTCACCTGGCTTCCTTTATCTTCTTCCTCCCTGTATGGCTCCACCCCAGGCCATTCCAGGAACTCTATATTAACCAGTGCACTGCAGGTCTGCATTGCTGATCAATGTTGTGTGTTAGCTTGTGTTCCTGCGTGCTGTGTGCTACATTAATATCTCTGTGTACCGACTTTGGCTTGTCTACGACTACTCCTGTTTGCCTGTGACCCTGACCGTTTGGCCTGTCCCTTGGTTACCCTTGTCTGCCTGTTGCCCCGACCTCAGCTTACCCATCACCATCCCGTGTGTCCTCAGTGACTGCTTCCCCTCTCTCCCTACGGAGCGTGACCTGGGGGACCCCGGGGGCCGTGACCTGGGTTCAGTTGCAGCGAAGGCCATCCTCACCACTAGAGGCTCTCGTGAACACCTGCTGGACCTTAGACTCTGCGCTCTGGGGAATCTTGGGTTCACGTTTCCTGTCCATCCGCAGCAGTCTGCTATTGGGTTCACTACCTTGCGGTGCACCCCTGTCTCCATCAGGGTGCATTTGTCACCTGGCCACAGGTGACCTGACACTGAGGCACCCCAGATAAATTTGGTTATTTCATAAAGGCCATTTCATAATCCCTTCTCTTTTTCTTTACTTTGAAAAAATGCTCTCTATCCATGCCTCTTATTTTGTTCTTTTTAAATTATAACCCTTCTCGTAGAATCTTCCTAAAATTATACCAGCCTGTGTATCGTAATCCTCGTGCCTATCACAATTCCTTCTCACCCTTAACAACTGGCTTTTGGGAATACCACCTAACTATCTTGGATGATGGCAACTCCCCAATGGAATATAACCATTTCTATCCACATCTTTAAAAAACGTCCGGGTTAATAATCTTCCATTCTCTTTGTATATGACGAGATCAAGGGAATTGGCAGCTTCATAGCCATAGGTTTCCGAAAAGGAGATGCCATAGGGATTGTCCTCCCTCTCCTTGAGGAAATTACAAAAATATTCCTGAGATCCTGTCCACACAATCAGAATGTCATCTATGTATCTTTTATAGAACTTGAACGCTGGTATATTCTTTTCATAAATGGCTTCCTTCTCCCATCGACTCATAAAGAGGTTTGCCACTGATTGAGCATACTTAGCCCCCATGGCTACACCCCTCTTCTGTCTAAAAAACGTTTTCTCATGCCAAAATAAAATTATGACTCAATGCCAAATCAAGTGGTTGTAATAAGAACTCCCTCTGTTTGCATTTGATGTCAGTCTTTCCCAGGGCTTTTTTTCTCAGACAATAGGTGCAGGAACTCCCCTTTTCCAAGTCACTTGTTTTCTCCGCCCCTACCCACCTCCGAGCAATGTTCCTTGGTTCCATCCCCTACCCACCTCCCAGTACCACCCCTTTTAGACAATACAGAACCAAGTATCATTTTGTTGTGCTAAGTAATTTGTATGGAATTTGGTTTCCCCTTCAGCCAGCAACAATAGATCCTCCTAACAATGTACCACCCACAACAAAATTCCCCCCCAGAAACCCTAGACTCCTGGCAGCATCAACAGATCTCCGCACAGCTAGCATTAATAGACTCTCTGGCAGCCATCAACAATAGACCCCTCCCCCAACAGTAGATCTCCTTCAGCAACAACTGCCCCCCCCAGCAACAATAGGTCCCCTCCAGTTAGAATAGATCTGCCAGCAGTGAGCATCAATACCCTGCAGCACACCCCTTGACATTACATACAGTCAGTCCAGGAGGTGCCGGAACTGCGTTCCCCCGCGTTCCCGCTGAAAAAAAGCCCTGGTCTTTCCTAGAGCCCATCTTACTGCTCCCAATGCATGGTGCTGCTGGATGTTGGTGTATAATGAGTTAAAATCTACACTAGCTAGAATATAATCATTCCCCACTTCCACAGATTTTAACAATTCTATAAGTTCCTTACTATCTCTGAGACAAGCCAGACATTTTTGGGTGAGAGGTTGTGAAAAACAATCCAGGTTCTCCCCCAACCTAGAGAATAGACTACCAGCAACCTAAAGTGCACAAAAATCCACTGAAACCCCCAGGTAGACCTATTGTTAGTGGAGTTGACTCACTATTCTCTAGGTTGGGGAAATACCTGGATTTTTTTTTACAACCTCTCACCCAAAAATGTCCAGCTTATCTCAGAGATAGTAAGGAACTTATAAAATTGTTACATTTGTAGAAGTGGGGAATGATTATATTCTAGCTAGTGTAGATGTTAACTCATTATACACCAACAAGTTTGGACTTGACTGGCCTGCACAGAGTCAATATTGAACCCTACGGACTAAGACTGGGATGCCATTTTCTTGTTTAAAAAAAGATTGGGATGCCATTAAAGTGTAAAAGCAGGCATCCCAATACTTTTGACAATGTAGTGTATGTATTCTGATCGCTCACATCCATGGCCGTCAGAATACCTGAACAGTATCTGTAGCTGATTGGGGTTTTCCCCTTATGCCTTAGATATATCAGTTGAAGTTTGGCGAGCCAGTTGGTGCCATCAGTTCCACCCACACCTTGAATGTTGGCCGAATCACATGAATTGACCGAAATGTGAGCCTCATTTCTTCTATCAGTTAGTACATAGGGAATGTGCCAGTTAGTACGTACATAGGGAATGTGTCAGTTAGTACGTACTACGTACATAGGGAATGTGCCAGTTAGTACATTGGGAATATGTCAGTTAGTACGTACATAAGAAATGTGTCTGTTAGTACGTACATAGGGAATGTGTCAGTTAGTATATTTGGAAGTTGTCAGTTAGTACATACATAGAGAATGTGTCAGTTAGTTAGTACATAGGGAATGTGTCAGTTAGTACATAGGGAATGTGTCAGTTTGTATGTACATAGGGAATGTGTCAGTTAGTACCATAAGCGTGTGCAAGGGGTGTGACTGGGCACACCCTAATCACCATGTGAGGCGCAGATTCCCCCTGCTGATATTGCACCAATGCCCCCCGAACTCCTAAAGAAAAAAATAATTGTAACACGACTGACACTGTCCACTGTCCTACTGACACCAACCTCTGCTCTACTGACACCATCCACTGCCCTACTAACACTGTCCATGTTTTTAATACATTTGGGGTGCACACCCTAATGCCATAGGCTTGTTAGTACATAGGGAATGTGTCAGTTAGTACATAGGGAATGTGTAAGTTAGTATGTACATAGGGAAGGTGTCAGTATGTACATAGGGAATGTGTCAGTTAGTAAGTACATAGGGAATGTGCCAGTTAGTATATACATTAGTGCTGTCAAGCGATTAAAATTTCTAATCACGATTAATCGCATTAATGTCATAGTTAACTCACGATTAATCGCGCGATTAAGGAGGTTCACCCTTTAAAACATTTTTTTTTTTGTTTTCTTATTTATTTTATTTTTTTTTATAATATTAAATTGTGTTTTTTTTTTTTTACATTTTGATCACTTTTATTGCTGTCACAAGGAATGTAAACATCCCTTGTGACAGTAATAGGTGGTGACAGGTACTCTTTATGGAGGGATCGGGGGTCTAAAAGACCTCCGAGCCCTCCTTTGCACTTCAAAGTATTCAGACCGCCGAAAACGGCGATTCTGAATACTGTGTACTTTTTTAAATCCGGCGCCATTGGCAGCCGAGAAACCCGGAAGGGACGTCATGACGCCGCTTCCGTGGTTTCAATGCGGAGACTGAATCAAAGCCGCTTACGGCTTAGTGTCAGTCTCCGCCTGGACACAGAAGGCGCCGGATGGAGGATCGGGTCTCCCGGTGGGACGGGAGGCCCGGTCAGAGCGGCGAAAGGCGGCGGGAGGGGGGGATGTCCCCTCCCGCTCCTCCGGCATAACAACCGAGCGGCTTTTAGCCGCATCGGTTGCTATGTTTGGATAGCCGATCGCCCGCTCTAAACAACGGTACCGGGATGATGCCTGCGGCTGCAGGCATCATCCCGGTATAACCCCCGAACGCCGCCTCGGTAATCGCGCGATAAAAAAATTTACGGCGTTAACATGGGTTTGTGTTAACGCCGTTAATAACGTGTTTAACTGACAGCACTAATATACATAGATAATGTGTCAGTTAGTATGTACATAATGTGTCAGTTAGTATGTACATAGGGAATGTCAGTTAGCACATAGGGAATAAGTGTTCCTCCTTGTCAAGTTACAAAGAGAGCCCAGAGAATAGATCTACACAGTGGCCCTTGGGAGACTCTGCCATGCAGAAATATAACGTTAACAAACCCACCCAATGAGTGGAGAAGGCAGTAGCTGGTCATACCACGATAAGCATGCCAGTATCAGAGCTCCCCCTTCATAAATCACAGCAGAGGCAAGCCTGCATGCGGACAGGCGGCGGTGCTCACATATAAGTGCTGCTGTATCAGTGCAGTACACCATTCGTCCAGCCTGTGGAAGACAAACCGCTCTACCACCTCCGTGTGCGAACAGCAAGCCACCGGGGCCTCTCCACTTGTCACAGTCACCATGGCAATCGCCCGCCCCCCGCCTCTGATTGCTGCACGGCCAGGGCGAAGCGAGCATCCTCGCACGCTGATTGGCCGGCGTGTGCTGTCTATTAGCGGCAGTCAGGTTCGGGCTGTGCCGGGGTTATGTGGGCGGTGATGTCAGGCTGTGGCTCCTCCCTCTCCCTCCTCGCTGGCTCTGGCTGCACATTGCTGTACTGCGACCAGTGAGGGGTGAGGAAGAAAGACAGAGCCGGGGGGAGAGACAGAGAACTGAAGCCGTGCTGGACACATTCCTTGTCCGGGGGCAGGTGGAGACCGTTCAGTCACCGCCCGGGGTTGTTCTGTAACCCGCCCGTCCGCCCGGGACTAGTCGTGTCTTTGTGTCGGGGAGAAGAGAGGAGTGAGCAGCCCTGACTGGCTGGGGTGGACCATGCTAGTGGCTGCTCTTCATCAGTGATCGGGGAGAGCTCCTCATTGTACTAGGGAGCGGTGCACTGCCCTCTGGGGGCCCCTGGATGTCACCCCACCCTCCCCCATTATTAGACTAACATTCTGCTGAGGACAGCTCCCATATTTTACTTTATTGTGTGATCCTGCATAGAACTTCACCATCCCCCTTCCCCCCCCCCTCAGGTCACATTTTATGTAGTCCATGTGTGATCTCCCCCTGTGATTGTCAGGTATAGCTCTGCCCCCCCTCTTGCTTTGTTCCCCCTACCCTTCCCCCCACCTTGGCTGGTCCTTCCAGGTGCCCCCCCACCAGTCCTATACTGTGGACCTCAATCATGGCCTCTTTGTTGACCTCCAGCCTTGTCTTCCAGCAGACTTCATCCCAGTGATCCCCCACACCCCCCCCCCCTCCCCCTGGATCTCTTCTGGGGAACTTGGCTGCAGCTGAGAGTTAAGGCTATAAAATCACAGCGCTCATCACCTTTGCGGATTGGAAAAGTGCGGACAAAACATGTCTACCCCCAACAGGTTCAAGAAGGACAAAGAGATCATTGCTGACTATGAAGGCCAAGTCAAAGGTAAGTCGCTGGGGTAGATGGGTGCCAGGACCCCTAAAAGTGGGGCTCACTCGCTGATCGCTGATCGCTTGCTGTCATTTATGGTACAGCCTAATGAATGACAGTTTGTTCTCCCAAACAACTGCCGCTGTTATTTCAATAATAAAATCCAATATTTTTTTTTTCCTCCATCCTTTGTTGCGGCTCTATCCTGTTGATCTCCTGAAGCCTCTTCCTGTCTATATGCATGCACTCTAGTGATGGCTGCATGACGTTTCCCAGGGCGGGTTTCCTAAGGGCCCATTCACAGCAATGGGCGCTCTTTATATTCCGTATAACGTGTGCTATGAAAGGCTGGTGCAATGCATTGTTACAGTGCGTCACGCTATTTATCATTTTATTTATTAACTTTATTGAAATGTCACAAAGTGACTTTATGCACTGCAGCACATTGCGATGGGGTGTACTGTCTAGCATCGCAATGCGCTGCGTTAAATGCGTCCTGTTATACATTGTTTCAGCACACTGGCATGAACAGAGACAATAGGACATTGTCTATGCTTTGGGGTTTCTCTGGGTAAGGCTGCCCAATGGACAGGGTTTGATCGGGCCCTAAAGATAACAGGTAACTGTAGGTTGCCATACAGGGCTCAAGCCAGTTGGAATTTGAGCTGTTATGCCTTTGTCAGCACCACCCAAGTTTATTAAAAAGTCAATTTAACAATCAAATTTTGTCAAGTGGAAAATTGTCAGCTGACCAGCTTCTTCATCCAGCCACTGTTCGGGTGTTCTGACAGCTGCTGGAGACGGCTGCCAGAACAAAATTGCCCCCTGATTTTTTTATTTTTTTTTCCATCTGCGCCCCTTAGTGTGGATGGAGGAATATGTTAGATTCCTTTCATTCAGCCTACAGGCTGAGCAAAAAAAAAAAATCTATAAGTGCACGGCCTGCTTAAGTTTCTGTAATGTGTCTTGTAGTCGCCATTGGTAGCCTGTGACATAAGGGTTGATTTACTAAAACTGGAGAGTGCAAAATCTGGTGCAGCTCTGCATAGAAACCAATTGGCTTCTTATCAAAGCTTAAAAATGGTTCTAAAGACCTTCTTGTGTTCTATGCATGGCTCCCCCAAGCCCCTTATACTTGCGTGAGCCCCATCTTGATCCAGCGATATGCGTGATCAGCAGCTCTCCCTAAACCTTCTCTTCTTCTTTTTTTTTTTTTTTTTCCAAATAAAGTTTTTATTTATTAAGTGTCTCATATATAAACATAATAAACAAATAGTAGCAATACACAGACATGAAAGGAGTCAGAAAAGATATCCACAGAAAGATAACATTTGTTACATACGCAATAGTGTTAGGCCCCTTTCACACGGGGCGGATCAGTAATGATCCGCCCCGTGAACCTCCGCTTGCTCAGCGGGCATCGCTCCGTTGATCCCCGCTGAGCCGGCGGATGACAGGGCGGTTCCCACACACTGTGCAGGGACCGCCCTGTCTTTTCTCCGCTCTCCCCTATGGGGGGGACCGGATGAACACGGACCGTCTGTCCGCGTTCACCTGATCCGATCCATCAGACGGATGGAAAAGTAGGTTTTTCCTCCGTCACACTTTGGCGGAGCGGGTCGGATGTCAGCGGGCATGTCACCGCTGACATCCGCGGCTCCATAGAGGAGCATAGGGCGCCCGTTCAGGTCCGCCTAAAAAACTGGCAGGGGGACCTGAACGGGCCGACGTGTGAAAGAGCCCTAAGGAGGGTGTGGGCTGTTAGCAAAAACAGTGCGATCCTTCTCTTCTTATTGGCTTGCACATCAGCGGGAGCCATTTTGCTCTTGCTGCTGTCAGTCACAGCCAGTGAGCCAATGAGGAGAGAACGGGGGGGGGGGGGAACTATACTCTGTCAATGTCCATTCACAGGAGAGTGGCTAGGCAGTCAGCCTGCTTGAGTGACCCCATAGCAAGTAGCTTGCTCCTGGGGGCACTTGGCAGGGGGGGAGGAGCCAGGACTGCCAGCGAGAAGAGGATCAGGGGCTGCTCTGTGCAAAACCATTACACAGAGCAGGTCAATACGCCATGTTTTTTTTTACAGTCCCTTTAATTAAAGCGGATGTGCCATGGGAACAAAATATTAAAAGTCAGCAGCTACAAATACTGCAGCTGCTGACTTTTAATAATAGGACACTTACCTGTCCTGGAGTCCAGCGCCGATCGCAGCAGAGCACGAGCGATCGCTCGTCACTCTGCTGCTCCCCCCGCCATCCACGCTGAGGGAACCAGGAAGTGAAGCGCTGCGGCTTCACTGCCCGGTTCCCTACGGCGCATGCGCGAGTCGCGCTGCGCCCGCCGATTGGCTCACACGCTGTGTGCTGGGAGCCGAGTGTTCCCAGCACACAACGGGCGACAGACGGGATGTGACGGAATGCCCGTCTTTCGCCCGTATCGTGTGGCCGGAAGTGGGTGCAAATACCTGTCTTTAGACAGGTGTCTGCACCCCCCTCCCCCCTGAAAGGTGTCAAAAGTGACACCGGAGGGGGGGGGGGTTCCGATCAGCGGGACTCCACTTTAGGGTGGAGGACCGCTTTAAACAAACTGAAGTTCCAAGTTGATTGTCTACTGTGCAGAGCTGCGCCATATTTTGCACTCTCCAGCTTTAGAAAATCAACCCCATAGTGACAACACAGATGCACAGTGGAGTGACTGGCACACAGCGTTGTCGCCCTATAACAGGAAGTGCCTGAGCTTCAATCACTAGATCGCCAGGTGTTCTTCTAATGAAAGCTTCAGGCTTGGAAACAAATTTTGAAATAACTTGAACATGTTAAGGCTTATGAGATTTTGGTGATTGGATTGAGATGCACTTTAAGCAGGTATTGTGTTTATTCATAGTCCAGGCTGCTGTAACCATCATGGTTCCATTTTATTCATTTAAATGATTTAGTTGATATTTAAAGTGCTGCGTAAACTGTTGTCGCTGTACAAATCCCATATATTAATATTTTGTAAAGCTTTGTGAATAAATCATGTAATGTAGGGCTGGTGCATGCAGATATTCCTGTGAAAATAACCCGCTGGCTTTTGTTTCATCAACCTATTTATAGATTTACTTCGCAGCGAGTTAAAGGGCTCTTCATCCAGGTGTTATTTTGTACTTTCCAAAGCCAAATGAAATGGGAACAAAGGAGAGATGAAAAGTCATCAATGGGCTGTCAGTGTGAGGTACAGTCACAGATTAGTTGTGCCTTCAAGTGCTGACACGAATGGAGTATGCAGATCGGTGCCATTATTTCTCCGCCTGCCCCTGGATTCCGCATCTCTGGGACTAGTGCGGTGCGATTTCATGGGAATAACCACGCCAGACACCATGCATATGTTTAGATTTCTCTTCATTGAGTCCAATGACTCATCAGGTTGGCTAAAGCGCCGCCATTCATTTCTGAAAAGCGTTGCATGTTTTTTTTTTGTTACTCATTAAATTTTGTTCCATTGATGGCTTTTTTTTTTCTGAGCATTGTGACTGCTCTTTGCTTCTGTGTGAGTTAGGCCAGGATTATACACGGGGAGGAAAATCACTTGCAAATGGAAATGACGGTTATTGCTTTTTAATTTAAGTAACAATTAGATCATTTAGCATTTTTTAAATGTAGTCATTATCTTTACAAAACAGTAATGCAAAATGAAGGGGATGACTTTTCAAACTTGCTGTGTTCAGCGACATTATAATTATGGGAAAGGCTGGATTCTTTTATTTTTTTCTTATATTCTAGGAGTGGCCTCAGTGAATCAGCCTCATGCATCTGATGATATTTCACACCCCCAGCTTTGCGGTTTCTTTTCCGCTGAAGGGGAATTAATCATTTACTTAATCCACATACTTTGAGCCACTGTACCTGTATGTATATATTAATGGCTTCTGGCTACTAGCACAAGGTCAAAGTTTAAATCAAGTGTACTTTGTTATGCTGGAGAGGTGTTCCCTGTGTTCAGCTAGCACAGCGACTGCTTTTATATACAGAAAAAAACAAGCTGTAATGGGGATAAAAAAAAAATATATTTTTCCGCTAGTATCCACTAAAGCTATTCAAATTTTCGGCAGGATCCTAATGAAGCAGACGATGTTCGCTCAGTGAGTGGCTCTGTCTGCTGCCTCTCACATGACATCTGTTGATTTTGAGGCTTCATTTCCACTGACGTTTTTACAGCCACTTTTCTGAGCGTTTTTTTACAGCTTAAAAACGCCTGTCCATGTTATTCTATGGCATCATGCCCACATAGGCGTTTTTGAGCTGCAAATGGCATAGGCGTTTTTGAGCTGTAAAAAAAACGCAGGAGCTGAAGCTCCAGAGTAGAGCTGTAAAAACGCCAGATGCTCAAAAACGCTCAAACGCGTGAAAACGCTCAAAACCGCTACCGCGGCATTTTTAAAGCTGCAGCTCACAAAAAAAAAATGTTTTTTTATTTTTTTTTTTACAAAATAAACATGGACAGGCGTTTTTAAGCTGTAAAAAAGGCTAACAACAGTGGCTGTAAAAACGCCAGTGGAAATGAAGCCTTAAAATCAAAGAAGCCAGGCAGAAAATTATTGGCCGAAATGCGGCTCATCCAATCGGATGCAGCTGCTGTTTGGGTATTTTTGACAGCTGGCAGAGCTGGCTGTCAAGTGACAATATCTGCAGATGAAGATTCATCCATCTGCGCTGTGTAGCGTAACTTCAGGACGCCATTCAGCCTGTAAAAATCTTTGTGTATGACCAGCTTTAGATTCTTGTTTTCATTCTCAAGCAGTCTGTTGGAAAATAACAATGGAAATCTGAATGGCATTTTTCTCCTTTTACTTACAGTGGGGAAAATGATTTGATCCACTGCAGATTTTGTAAGTTTGCGCACTAAGGCTCCTTTCACATGTGCGGATCCCGTGAGGATCTGTACATGTCTCATGCGCTTGCTGAGGGGATCGCTCTGTTGATCCCCACTGAGCTGGTGTTCTAATAATATGGGTCCCCTATCAGATGCCCGGCCTGGACTGCACATACACAATCGGAGATCACGGAAATCTCTAAAGCCTCGTACACACGATGGGTTAACCAGAGGACAATGGTCTGAAGGACCGTTGTCATAGGTTAACCGATGAAGCTGACTGATGGTCCGTCACGCCTACACACCATCGGTTAAATAACCGATCGTGTCAGAACGCGGTGACGTAAAACATGACGACGTGCTGAAAAAACAAAGTTTAATGCTTCCAAGCATGCGTCGACTTGATTCTGAGCATGCGTGGGGTTTTAACCGATGGTCGTGCCTACTAACGATCGGTTTTGACCTATCGGTTAGGAATCCATAGGTTATTTAAAAAAAGCCAACTTGCTTTAAAATTAACCTATGGGGCCCACACACGATCGGTTTTGACTGATGAAAACGGTCCATTAGACCGTTATCCTCTGGTTAACCTATCGTGTATACGAGGCTTAAGACTCACTCAATACAGCAAGTAGCGGATGGTTTTATCAAAGGGGCGGATATGATTATAAGAGGCCGCGCTCACTGAATAGAAGAAATGTATGATGTCCAGCCTCAAAGGGGCGGGTGCTTTTCTGAAATGCTCGGCCAGCGCTGTTCTATCAGCGAGCCGCATTGATAAGCATAATACACCAGCCCCTTAGAAAAAAAAAACATCCGCCCCTTGCTGCCGTTTGCTAGAGGAGCAGGGTTATGGGCTCACTCCTGAGCCAGGTTATTCGTGTCCATAGACAACGTTGCAAAATTAGGGGGTTGCGGGGGCTGGTGCATCTAACATATTGCACCCTGAATATGGGTATATGATGTTGAAAACAGTGAACTTATCTTTAACCTAAGTGTCCATGCACACATAAGCGTTTAGAGGCAGAAAAACCCAGCGTTTTGGTAGAAAAAACATTTGATGCGTGTAAAGGTGTGTAAAGAGCTTAAATTCATTCATTCATCATTCATTTTAATAGCCACAATAAATTATTATTCTGGTCAATAAAATGAATTCGTGCCCAAATTCTTAACGTGTTAATTTTTTTTTTCTGCCAACACGCTGCTGCACGAGGAAAGGCATCTAGGAGAGTTGGGTGTGCATGGAGCATTGGTGTTAGGGAAGGGGGAGGTGGGAACGCACAATGCAATGTTTTATTACCCGAGTGTCTGTGCGTTTCCGGGACTGCGTTTAAAACGCACTGTAGTTGTGTTCTGCAGCAGGTGTAAATGTTATTTTAAAGGGGTTGTAAACGTTTATTTTCTAAATCGGTTCCTTTAAGCTAGTGCATTGTTGGTTCACTTACCTTTTCCTTCGATTTCCCTTCGAAATTTATTTATTTATTTTTGTCTGAATTTCTCACTTTCTGTAAACTTGCCCCCATCATCCGAGCCGTTCTGGCTGGGGGTTAGTCAACCAGAACAGCTTACTGAGGAGGAACAGGAAGTAAGAAATTCAGACAAAAAAACAAAAGAAATTTTTTAGAAGGGAAATGGAAGGAAAAGGTAAGTGAACCAACAATGCACTAGCTTAAAGGAACCCATTTAGAAAATAAAAAATGAACCTTCACAACCCCTCCCCAAACGCAGGTTTCAAATGCAGTGCCTTTGCCTGCATCGGATTGGATTGCTTGATACAGAAGTACTGTGCAGTTCAGTTGTAGTGCGTTTTTTTTTAAAAGTAGTGCAGTCCGGCCCATTGAAAATGAATGGAATCAACCGCACTGTGTGTATCGCACAGGAACATGCAGCATGTTCTCCTGAACCTTTAATGCAGAGATTGCATTAACGTTAAAAAAAAAAGTGAGTCCATGTGATATTTGCATTTGTGACAAATATTTGGATTATGCTATGCCATACAAAGGATGGTGTTATAATAAAATGTGTTCACTACTAACATAAGAATGCCAAAACTAGTGTTTTTTTTTTTTTGACAGGTGTTGGTTCCATTTAGATGTGTTTTGAAGTGGTCTGAGGGGGTGTCTAGGTTAAGTGTTAAACCATTGATGTCAGTGTTTGTCTTTGACCCTGATCGTAAAACCGCGCTTTGTACTTTCCCCGTTTGGAATTTGCCATCATCAAAGTGTGACAAGTTCTGAAAAAGTAAAACTTCTAGTTATTAACTTTTTAATAAGTCAAGGCATTACCAGCAAAATGCTTGGTACTGTTATGTCCCTGGAATGGAATTTGTTTTGCTGCAACTAGAGATGGTGAGTGAGTATTGCTGTTTTCTCGGTCAGTTTTACGCCCCTACTTTTTCACTTCTTTTTATTTATTATTTTTTATTATTATTTAATATTAATAATACAACAGACTTTTGTGAATGGTGGAGGGGGTAGAAGGGGGCAGGTGGAGGGCCTTCCCCAGTAACAGTGGCTTAACCTTCACAATGCAAAAAGCATATCATGGCACAATATGGCAGCTTTTACA